>NC_056751.1:581710994-582014744 GCF_019279795.1 Protopterus annectens | reverse complement strand
CCTGAGTTTGGTTGGGAGTTGGTTCCAGATGGGTGGTAAAAGCTTTGCAGATGCCCTTTCAACCACAGCCATCTTATAGCTGTGTCTAAGTAGTGAAATGGTATCCTCATTTATATACAGTCTTTCTGAAGTTTGGTCAAGAATGCTTAGCATTTACAAAGATTATTGTTTATGTGTGTGTGCATTTGAGTATCTGTAGCTATAGATCTATAGATATAGCTATACACACACACACACACACACATATATATATATATATATATATATATATTATATATATATATATATTTGGAAGATGAGCACTATTATGTGTTTGAAAAGGGTGGCAAGAATGGTCCCCATGATTGCTTGCCTAGTATGTTCCTATGTGTTGTGTGTACGCGCGTGTGTGTGTGTGTGTAAGGTTTAGGAGATGGAAAGTTCTAAATGAAGGCATTCTAATACTGATGGTTAGAAAATGCTTGGTTCTGAAAAAAAGTAAAAAGTTTTGACTGATTTTTCAAATAGTTGTAGTAACAACAAATCAGTCTTCAAACTTTGCCCAAGAGAAACTCCTAAAAATGGTTCCTTCTTGCAGGTCATGGTTGTTTAATAGTGCTTAACTGTGGAGTTCATGGGGTACCTCAAGAGGTCAAGTTACAGACAGATAAACAACCAGATAGGTAGGTCGACAATGAGTTATCAAGAATTATGGGCAAAGTCTAAAATAATGGGGGAATCAAAGACTGAAAATCAGCAACAAATTTTAAATATTACTTTAATTCACTTAAAAGTTAATATAACAACAATGTTTTGTATCAACATACATTTGAGAATCTAGAAGTATTACATTTGTAATGTCTGGCAGTATTGACTAACTGCAATCCTCAGTGATCTACAAGAAAAAGCTTTTATAAGAGACAGAGCAAAAATATAAGACAAAATCAGAGATTTTATCCAAAATTTGGGACAGCTGAGAGGTATGAGAGACATATGGGCAGAAGGTTAGATACATAAACAGGTAGACAGATTGCCAAATAGGCTGGATAGATAGATAGATAGATAGATAGATAGATAGATAGATAGATAGATAGATAGATAGATAGATGCATATATATTGTGGTATGGTGTCCTCAAGTAACTGCAGGAGTATTTGTGGAGCTGCAGTTTTTGGGGAGTTTTGAGGATGATCTACTCCTGCCCTAAGTAGAGAAACCAACACCCCTTTATTATAAATACTAGTGTCAGAGAGAGAGAGAGTGAGGGATGAGAGAGATGTAAGCCTCTGTAGCAGAGAGAAGCATTACTGTAGTTGGATGCACAAGTGAACATAAAAGATTGAGTACCATAAACACTGGACTTTCTAGTAGGAGAAAAACTGAACTGTGAATTGTTTACTTGAGCCGACTATTGAGTCATTTAATTAACCTGAACTGTGAGCACCTTATAAAAATGTGGTTGAAATGGTGTGATGGCACTGTAAATAACTTACAATGTACAAAATCAGTGTAAATATCCTGCAGCATGCACAGTCACTTTAAATAACCTGCACTGCACATAATCACTGTAATTACATGCACTGCACTCTAATGGCATGTACTGCACTGCACTGCACATAGTCACTGTAAATATCCTGTACTGCATAGTCACTGTAAATAAATAACCTGCAGAGTACAAAGTCACTATAAATAAATTATACTGAACTAACACTGACACTAAGAATTTTTGCAAATATTACACTGCTGATTATTCAGTGGGCAAAAGCTTGTTCTGAATACATCAAATGGTACTGTATTTTGTTCATTATCCATTGCTATCTGCAAATGTAAACATATAGTGAGTTGATTTCCCCACCTTAACAATATGCTCTTCCATGTGTTACCACATCTTCTTATAGAGAAAGAGAGACAGATGGACAGAGAGGAGCAGGAGATCTGAGTGCATGCTTGCTGGTGTACTGCTACATTTTTGGCAAAATGTGATTTCTGAAGTGAGTAACCACAATGAGAGGGTATATCAGTGCTTCCAACTTACTATGAGTCTAACAAATGTGAATTTTAGAGTAGTGTATTTCAAAGAAGCATTGGCAAATTAATTCTTATTTGAGTGTTAGGCAGAGTAAGAGGCTTTTTTCTTTGCCTCACTAAAAGATAAAGAGATATAGAACCTACAAACAATGAAGAGCAACTCTGAGAAAAAAAGTAAATGGAATTACCAGGCAAATCAAGTTTGAAAAGACGTGTATTTTGTTTCTGACACACTGGCAGAACAACAATGACTATGAAGTATTTTGGCAAAGTGATATTGATAAATCAAAAGGTTGTTTTCAAAGTTAGGCACATGAATGCAACAAGCTGTTGTAAGAAATGTTTCAAAAAATATTCGTTGAGTATGAAGCATGTATCCAAGAAAGTCATTACTGATTCAGGTAGCGAGAATGACAATCTTATATTGAATTTTCAAGCTGCTAATAGCAGCTTAGTGCGCTTTAAATGCAGAATTAAAATCAATGAACTGTAAATAATTATGATGTCAGATTACTCGTGACATAGAGAAATGTTATGGAAATTCTCATAGAAAATGCAAAATGTGGAAGAGCAGTGTACTGAAGAGGTGAATTGGTAACTGGCATGCAGATTGGTGGAAAAAATAGTAACAATGCAATGTTCTATGCTCAGTGATGTAATGAGAAAAAAAGTATTTTACTTGCTTTTATGATAAAAGTCAGATGACTATGGAAAGTATGCAGTGGAGTTTAGTGAGAAATAATGTTGCACTGTTTTGGATTAAAAGTCAGACAGTTCATGTGTATATACACTGGAAAATGCTGACTTAACCACTTTTTTACAGTGTAAACGTAATGACTAAGCAATGTTTAAACTGCTACTGAAGCTAGTGATATGATATTATGAAACAGCTCAGAAATACTAATGTAGATGATTAAGTAGTGGGGTATTTCAGAAACAGTTCAAAGGTATTGCTGCACAGAAGCAAACCTGGTACAATTCTGTATTGTGTGGGATGCTCTGAAGTTCTACTGGCGATGTTTTTAGCTTGCAAATGAACCATGTTTTGGGAAGAAAGACTCCAAATGAGTGGAAACTTTTGTAGTTTAAAGAAAAAGTCAAATTATTGTTTTTGAATATAAAGATGAGTGAAACTTTATAATGTACACAGTGAAACATTAATAAGCTGCACAAGCAAATTAAGAGTATTGTGTGCAGTAACACTGAAAAAGAATACCGCATATATAAACTAGGCATTTCTTTCATTTGTGAAGCATTCTGTATTTAAAGCAACTGAAAATCATTATCTGCTGCTACTTCCTGAAGTGCATTACTTGTAAAATACAGTGTTTGGGTAGAAGGTGATGAAAAAATTATGTTTATAAGCCTTACTTGTTAAGAAGTAAAAGCAAAGAGGAGTGCATTAGAAGTAAAAGCAAAAAGGTAAGCATTGTATAGAAAGCACTGACAAATGATGTTTGTGCAGCACTAAGCCATGCTGAGTGTTGTCTGACCAGCATCAGGAGATCTATAATACAGTGTATACAGCACTGACTTGTATTAGGTACTACAAGAAGCCTGTGACAGAATTTAGGAGACCCCTCAATAAAAAGCAAATGTTCTAGAGTAGAGAATTAGTATTAAAGAAGTCTTATATAGGCTCATGGGTATATATACTAAGCTAACGGCCAGTAGGTCTCTTATAAGCCTAGCCATGCAACCCAAATGTGACCCACAAATTTGATTTATATAGGGGGTCAGTTACTGACTCCCTCTGCCCATCACAGACATAGGAGCCAGACCAGGAGTGAATTTCTGATTTCCCATCCATTGGTCCAATTTGTGATTAAATAAGGATGGGGAGGAACTCTGCTTCACATGGATGGGGAGCCTATTCCAGATAATGAGAATTCTCTGAGAAGCATACCTCTCTCCAACATGTCCTATTCATGTCACAAGTAAAACTTAGTTTTTTTTAATCTAGTAGTTCTGATGCTATTTGTTTTTTGGATGTGTAAAAGGTTCATCAAAACAGGGTCCACGGATGCCTTGTATGATAAGCAAAGATCACCTTTCATATGTTTGTACGATACACAATAAAGAGACAGGACTTTGAGGTAATCAGTGTAGGACATTGCCTTTACTCCATGTATTCTTTCTCTAAGGAACCTGTGTAGACATTCCAGTTACTATATGTGTCTGGTCAGGTACATACAGAAGAGGGCATTGTACTCTATGATGGGTCTGATGAGGGCTGAGTACAGTAATATGATGACCTCTCTGGACCTAGATGCCATGCCCTTGCTTATAAGTTGAGCTATATAGAAGGATTTTCTTGTACCTTGGACATGTTGGTCAAACACTAGGTTACTATCTACATGAGTTCTCAGATCCCTGACTAGTGAATCAACTTTTAAGTATGTTTTATTTACAAAATAGTTACCCAGGTTGTCAGACTTTCCAAAAGGTATTGTAATGCATTTTTTTTTGGTATTGAGTTTTAAGCCATGGTGGTATTAGACTTTCCTGAAGAGTGTTCTCATTTTGGGAGGATTCAATGACTGCTCCCAGTTTGCAATTATATGTAAACTTGGTTAGCCAGAAACTTTTGAAATTAGTTTTAAAATCTGAGAAGTAGATGCCAAAGAGAAGTGGGCCTAGCTCAGCGTCCTGGGGGACTCCACTGGTGACCATTCTCTTTGTCAAGGTGGCCTCACCATTTCTAACCTCCTGGGTTATATCAGTTGTCAGTCAACTATCCAGTGTGTTATAAAGGAGTTTACACTTAGTTCCATAAGTTTGTTGATAATCCTGAGTGAGGTATTGTATGAAATGCTTTAGCCAGAACTAGGTAGGCAGTATGCAGAGTTTTCTCTCATCTATTGACTTAGTGGTCTTTACAAAGAAGTCCACCAGATTCAGTAAGCATGGCCTTCCTTTGACAAAGCCAAACTGGGATAGATCCAGTGTCTGGAGGTTGCCTATGTCCTTGTTTTTTTTTTTTAAACAAGAAAACATCTTTATTAAATTATCACTTATGATATAGGCAGTCATGCATTTATACAAATGAAAACAAACCATATTTTAGTTGCAGACATTATACATCACTTATAATCTATCCAGTCACTGTCAAGCAAACATTGCATATCTCATTCAAATCCTACCTTTATTTAAACGTCATTCCTCCTCTGCATGTATTGTTCCCACAATTCCTATTTTTTTTTCTATGTAATTTGCTCCTACCCTTTTCTAAAGATCCCATTTCCAGTTGTTTTATATGTGTTACTATATTCACTACTTCTAGCACAGTTGGTTTAGACTTTGATTTCTATTTTCTAGTAATTGCTTTTTTACAGTCACCATAATTAGTCTCAGCAAAGCCTTCCTATGTCTAGGCAATTCCAATTTTGTATCTTAACTCAAAAAAATAATTTCCTTAGTTATACCAATTTCCTCACCCAGTATTTTCTAATTTTTAAAGTCTGCCAACTCATTACACTACCAGAAAAGATGTTCCCAATTACCTCTTTCTTTTCCATCACACCTCCAACATTTGCTGTCTACCTGAGGAAAAATTCTTTGGAGTCTACTTGGGGTATAAAAATGCCTATGTAGACACTTCCAAGCAAAGATCCTAAAGCTTCTAGATTTTTGTTGCATATTTGGGAGACATACATATATCCCCCATTGTTTCTTTGTGAATTACTTATCTGATCTCTCTTCCCAATCTTTTCTAACCTCCTCTGATTGATTCTTATAGTTATCATGCAATATTTTATATGCTGTACTAATTATTTCTTTTTTAACAGCAGCTTCTTATCTAGAGCCTACTAAAAACCGTGCTAGCTCTTTTACTTAGGATCCCCATATTTCTTTCTGTTTGCCTATACTCTGATATCAATCCTTGATGGGGAAGGCAATCTGTAGCCTACAGTCTAAATAAATTATTGGCCTCTTCCCACTGTATTCCCTTTCCCTCTCTAATTATCTGCTTCCAATACCTTAGCTCTTTTGCCAGTTTTACCTATGTCCTTGTTGATAATTTCCATGATAGTTCTTTGCATGGTTTTGCAAACAGGACGAGTCAGACTAATGGGAATGTAGTTTTCGGGATCTGTTGAAAGTCCTCCCTTATTAAGGTGGATGACCATTCCAGTCCTCCAATCACATGGCACAAAGCCTGTTTTAAGACTGTAGTTAAGTAATGACTCCAGTGTCCTGAGAAGTCATATTTTAGATTGTTCAGGAGGCATCCTGAAATGTTATTGGGACCCACTGAGGCTGTGTTCTTGGCTTTAGTGAGTGCAGCCAGTACATGCTCCCTAGTTATAGCTGGATGGGTTATATTTGAAGGTGTTTGGGGGGGATGGTTGGGGGTGAGCAGGAAGTAAAGTTGGAACTGAATTTGTCTGCTAACAGGTTCACTGTATCGCCAGGTGTTGTTCTTAAAAGAAATAAACCATGTGACAGGGAAACTGGTGCTCATTTCTGAGTAAAGCAAGAACAAGGTATTGATTCTAAAAGATCAAATCATCTAACAGGAAAAAGGGGGCTCGTTTCTATCTGAGTCAAGAAAGAGGGCTTGACTATAAAAATATATCTACACATATGACTTCAAGGCAACAATAACTATACGCCTCTATCCAAACAAAATGAAATCAAGGCTACAATAACTGTTTTCTTCTAGCTACAATAAGTATGTTCTTTTACTCCCACACAATGAGGCTATGACTATGATAATATGAATATGATATGAAAGGCCCCATATCATATATTACTAGCTATAAAACTCCCTCCATGACAAAAGAAAGCCACAACGACTATCTACAGGAACTAGAATCACTCAGTATTAAACCCATTACCCTTTTCTTAGGTGATCTAAACTATCCAGCTGCATACTGGGATACATACACCACCACTAGTGCACAAGCATAGAAATTCCCGGACTTTGTCAGTACAAATGCCCAGGAACAATTATTCAAAGTACCTTCTAGGGGGAATAACATGTTGGATCTTGTTCTTGCTAATATAGGAGTATCTTGCACCATCCCGCGAGTATCTTCATGACTTGATAGATCTGGCCATAAATTAGTCCCTTTCACAGTAAAACTGAAACCAGAGATCCCTTCCACCGAAGGTACCTTTAGAAATATCTTTAAGAGAAACTGCGTACTCCTGAGTGATACATTGGCATGCTTCAGATCCCCAACAGACCCAGTTAACTACACTGAATATGTAGAAATTTACACACTATGCTATGGATGCAGTTCAGCCCCATAGGAACAAGTGCAGGACAAACCCCAGAAACAAACCCACATTGTAGAACCATAATATCGACAAGCTTTATAATAAAAGGAAAAGAATTTTAAACAAAGAAAAGTAAGAAGAGTATTTCCCCAGATTGTTAGAGCCATTGTTACCAAAATAAACATACAATTTAAGAGTTTAATAAAATCCACCAAAGCCAAGTTTAAGGCTAAAATAGCTACCCAAGCTGAAGATAATCTCAAGGCATTTTTTAGCTATTTTCGTAACCTTAACAGTACAAAGCAGCAATTCACTAAACTGATGGTGAACAATGTTACTTACACTGAGGCTAACCTACTGGCTGAAAAATTTAGCTCTAATTTTATTTGTCTTTCCCCTCCATCTGTCCCTCAAGATATACATGACACTGGCTTCACCAAGTCCTAAAAGTGCTATCAAAAGCTAAAAATTCTGCATTAATGGGTCCTGACAGTATCCTTGGATGCACTTTAAACTGCATGAAGCTTGATTTAGCCACATCCCTAACAGCAGTGTGGTTAAGTATGGGAGGTTGGCATAGTGGTTAAGGTGTTTACCTTATAGGAATAAGGTACAGGGTTTGATTCTCACATGGGGTAATTTGCTGGACTTGGAATGGGCATTTAGCCTGGTACTAATTTTGTTTCCCTGCTGGACAGGGGCATCGGGTGCTGACTTGCCAGAACATGGGCTTAATTCTTGGCTAGGCTAAGGGCCAATAGCCTAGTAGTGTCCTATGATCCACTGTTCAATCTCACCCTCCATACAGGTTTTGTACCAAGTAAATAAAGAGCAGCTGCAGTCATTTCCAAGCATAAAGGAGGATCTTTTGATAGACTCGGGCAATTACAAACCCATAAGTATGACCAGCCTCATATGCAAAGCCATGGAAAGACATCATGGAATTAATTAATCAAGACATAAGGAAACATTATGCTCATTTCAGTTTGGGTTCATCAAGGGCAGATCATGCTTACTCAGCCTGATAGATTCTTTTGAAAGGGTCACGAAAGTAATGGATGAAGGCAAAATGGTACACACCTTATACCTCAATGTGGCCAAAGCTTTTGACACAGTTCCCCACTCTGGTATAGCAGAAAAGCTAAATAAACTTGGAATAAACCTCTGTCACTTAATGGACTGCCAACTGGCTCACAGATAGGACACAGATAATGAAAGTAGGGGGAATTACCTCCACAAAGAGACCATTCACCAGTGGAGTCTCCCAGGGATCTGTGCTGGGACCTGTCCAATTTGGCATCTACTTTTCTGAAGTAAAAGCCACTACTAAAGAACTTTGGCTGACAGTTTGCAGATGACTCCAAGTTAGGAGCAGTCATTGAATCCCCAAATGTCTTAGCTAGCCTGCAGGAAGTTTTGTCTTAAGTAAATGGTGTCAAACTCATGGTCTGAAACTAAATGCCAAAAAATGCATTATTGTAGCCTTTGGGAAATCATCTACCTCAGGGAACTACCACACTGACAATATGCCCCTAAGATTTGTCCCAGTTGTTCAGAATTTGTGAACTTACATGGACAGTGACCTAAGTTTTGACCAACATGCATCTAGTGGAAGAAAGTCCTTCTGTATTGCACAGTTTACAAAAAAGGGATTATGTCTTGATCTAGGGATGTAATTGTCACCCTTTTCTCAGTCCTCATTAGGCCACTCATTGAATAAAATGCCCCATTTGGTATGTATCTGTTCAGACACATGCAACAACTGGAACGCCCCACAGAGATACCTTACTAAGAGGATACAAGGCCTAAACAACATATCCTATATGGACTGACTCAAAGCCCTGTCAATATACTTGATATCCTACAGACTGAGGTGACCTGTGTCTGGCATATAAGGCATCCTCCGACCCATTACTGATAGACATACTGCATATCAGCAGGTCAAATATCATCAGAAATCCTCAAGTCTAGGGATCTAACCTCTTCTGCAACATCAATAGAATGGTTTGGGTGGAAAGGTATACTTTGCAGAGAATCCACTGCTGTGATACAGACTCCCCATCCACATAAAAGAAGGTTAATCTGTGTCCATTTCATGTGCAACTTAGATCTATGGATGGGAAACAGACAATTTACCCAGGTCTGCCCCCTGTACTACTAATGGACAGATGCACCTCCTAAATGCTTTATCCCATGCATGGGTCTCCTTCAGTTATCTATGGTATGGTCCCAGTTATTCTCATTAGGGGTAATATATAATTATCAACCATGGGATGGGTAAAGCCAGTCTATAACCAAATGGGATAGGTTATTTCAAGCACAAAAAAAGGAAACTGGCTGGGATTAAAATTGCTGTCAAGGGCAGTGAGCCTAGTACTTAACTATGAACCTATAACTAATGTACTTCTAACTACACAGATTTAGATTAAAGTTACAGTAAGTATGTTCCTCTATCCACATGCAGTGAGACTATGGCAATGATACGTATGTGCCTCTGTCCTCACATTATGAGACTGCAGAGGTAATCCAGAGGGCACGAGTGAAATCTGGTATCCTACCTGTGACCCAGAGGGTGACAGGACTAACAAGAAACAGAGCATAAAGGATTAGTTCAGATAAAATCACTTTAGCTAGCAGATCTAGGAGACTCTTTCTCTCTGATACCTTCTATGTGAGAGGAATAAAGATACCTTGTTGAAGTTTCCAGTCGTTTATTCAGTTAAGCAGGTAGATTGGTGAGTGTTCTTGTTCTAATCTAAAGTTTACAACAAGAACACTCATCCATCTACCTACTTAACTGAATAAACTACTAAAAGCTTCAACAAAGTGTCTTTATTCCTCTCACAGGGAGTGTATCAGAGAGAGTCTCCTAGATCTGCTATCTAAAATGATTTTATCTGGAATAATCCTTTCTACTGTGTTTCATATTATGAGACTAAAGATATGATAACTATGTGCCCCCTCAACACATAATGAGACTAAGAATATGATAACTATGAGATTAAGGCAACCTTAGATACCACTCTGGATGCAACCTGTAACTGTCTAGCAGAGCAGTAGACTCAAAATACTGAAAAACGTGAAGAATACAAAATGCATTAAACAACAGAATGAATCAGCTTGAACTGACAGCTGCAGAAACTGAGCGTAAGCAAGAGATAGCAGAAAAGGAAAATGTGGAACAGCACATTGAAACTGATGCTCAGGAAAAGGAATGCACTAATTCAAAGTTCATCTGAGAACCAGGAAGGAAGAAAGAACCAAACCAATGAGCTTAAGGGGAGAATTGTTCCAGTGAGAAGTGTGCACAGCAGAAGCGTGGCCAAGATGGCTAACTGAGAACCGCAACTGGTGAAAGCTCTGTGACTGAAAACTTTTTCTGACATAAAATATAATCAAAAATTAAAATTTGGAGATACGTAGACAATTTTATTTACTACTAGAGAAAATATTTATGGCTTCAGGTTCTTCAAAAACTGTAATTTTCCTTTCAGAATTTCATCTGCTTGGTTGAGAGAGAAGAGAATTCAACGAGCCACTCAGTAAATAGTATTCAGGATTCTTGTGTTAAAAAAGACATCCAGTCACTAATATCTTTTATGCAGGATGTATTACTTAAAATGGACAGATTAGATACCAAAATAGCAAGTTTCAAAGAAGAGACCAGAAAGAAGATGGAATGAAACAGCAAAGTGCACATATCAGCAGTATTGAAGAAGCTTTAAATGATCATGAAAGGAGAATAACTGAAGGTGAGTCTCTGACTGTATTTCTTTTAAAACAACTGTCTCATAGATAAAGTTGATTTAGAAAATTGACTGAGATGAAATAACATTAAAATTTATGATATATCTGAAAAGTATGAGGGGGACTATATAAACACTTAACAACCTGGTTACATAAAGCAATAAATCTACCTGAAACTTTCCCCGAGATTCAATAAACTCCATGTAGGCTTCACCTAGAGCCTACATGGAGTTTACATGTTTCTGCAAAGGTGCATGGCGTGCAGCAGTGCATATTAATGACGCGTGCTGCATCTAAGCTACGTTTCATGGCTCACAACAGTGTTGCTAGCCATGAAACCTCATAGCAATTCCATGTAAGGGAGAGCACCTATGGCGTGTGGATTTGCGTGCAATGCCACAATGATTACCAAGAGTTTTCAAATAGCTGTCATTCTGTTTGTGCAACACATCTGCACAGAGGCCAACTTAATGAGATGACAAATAACCAGTAATAGGGACACATTTGACATAGATGTCACATAGGAATGTGTTGGAATGTAACACTCACAACCTCTTTAAGCGAAAAATGTGTGGGCAAAGCCATAATAATGGGGGTATAAAGGGCCAGAAATAGGGACAGATTTTTAGTATTGCACTGACAAATTAATAATTTGATAGAATATGTAGATTGTACATCAGCATGAACTTTCTAAAGAGCATGAAGTTTGAAACTCAAATGTCATTCATCAGTTTCTGACAGTACTCTGCAATGACATGCCAATGATTTGCCAGGAAAAAATGTTATGAGGAAAATATCACAAATATGAGACAAAAACTGGACATTCTGCACAGATCAGGACAGTTGAGAGCTATGCACTCAAATGTATGTAATACTGAGTCACATCAGTGCAGAGAGCATCCCAGTGATAAGGCAGAAAGCCACATATTTGTTAAGGAAAACATCTGCACATCATGGGAATATCTGGACAGTTGAGAGGTATGAATGTGAAGTATATGGTCCAAACATAGTACAGGACAGTGTACCTATAGTGCAGAGTATTGTGATATCCCATTCCTGGCATTCTGTAATGAAGCTGTGTTAATGATCTGTAACAGTACATGGGACTGCCATGTAAAATGATCACCTAGTGGAAGTGTGTGTATTGAATAGGGACACACTAAGAAATGTGGAATGAACACAGGGAAAGAGAACAGGTGAAACTCCTGCATGTACAGTAGAGGAGGCCATGTTAATGAAAGATGGTCATAGCAGCAACACCAAAAACATATCTGTATGGTACAGTACGGACTGTACAGTGAAAATGTGTTGTCTGTGACTGTCACACAAGGTGACATAACAATAGGGAGGATGTCTGTGTGAAATAAGAATCCTTACATGAATAATGCAGAGGACATCTATCAGGGATCTGACATACAGCTGGGGTAGGGTGCATATTGGGAAGCTATGCAAAATGATATACCTCAATATGAGTGTACTCTCAGCAGAGGTCTCCAATAAGGTGGCCACAGGTAAAGGATCACCTCAAAATTACAACCACAATAATGGACAACATCAGAATAATACCACTATTAATCCTGGGTCTATATCACATCATTGAAAACACTATTTGGTGAACACCTATTCATTGACCCCAAAACAGAGAACACCTTTTTTATCGAATGTTCACATCAGCGAACATATTTCCAGGGCAAAGAGTTAGCTGTCCGACATTCAGAGAGTTCCCTTTTCCCCACTGTAGTGCAGTCTTGGAGTTGGTATATATAAGTAGGAGGTTGTGGGGGATGCAGCACCCCACACTGGGGGGTGTGGGGGGCATAGTCCCCCCACTTTGGTGGGTTGATATACTGCACTGTGTGTATTGCTTGGCATGTTCGACAACTAACTTTTTGCTCTAGGAAAATTTTTGATGTGTCGGTTCAGTGAAAGGAGCATTCTCTGTTTTGGGGTTGATGAACAGATGTTCGCTGAAAAATGTTTTTGATGATGTGATGTAGACCCCACTAATCCCATGCCTCTGAAATAACATATATGATATGGATTAATAGATGAGCCTGCACAAGCACACACTTGACAGCTATTATGATACATCCACAATCTATGAGGGCAACCACGCACGCTGTCCTGGTACTGTAATGTCAGCAGGAGGTGCTAGGAGGGATACTGCTATACATGCATGTGAAAGTATGGTCAGTACAGGCTAGTTGCCTTGTGTGCATGGCATATATCTGTGGCACAATCCACAGTCATGAATGATATGCATGCCATTAATGTTGTCAAACACCTGTGTATGCAGTGTGTGCATAACATGTACAGGTAGTACACATGCATCTAGTGTAACAACTATCTAAGGCCAAGAACACTGCATCAGTGGGCCCAGACAGTATCCCAGGATGCCATCTAAATAGCATGGAACTTGACCTATCAGGCCCACTGGAACTGCTTTTTAACTGTAACCTCCAAACAGACTTTGTGCCTCATGAATTGAGAACCATCATTCCCTCGGCACAAAGGTGGCCCATCTACAGACCCTGGAAACTACAGACCCATAAGTCTTACTAGTCTTATATGTAAAGCTATGGAAAGAATTGTCATGGAAGTGATTAATAGTGATGTAGTAAACCTGCAGACACTGGACCCAACCCAGTTCGGTTTCGTCAAGGGCAGGACATGCCTACTCAACCTGGTGGACTTCTTTGAGAAGGTCACCAAAGCAATGGATGAGAGCAAAATGGTTCACACTACCTACCTTCACCTGGACAAGGCATTTGATACAATACCCCAGTTGGGCATTGTTGACAAACTCATGAGGTTAGGTACAAACTTGTATATCACCCAGTCAGTGTCAAACTGGCTCACATACAGGACCCTTGAAGTTAGAATTGTGGAGTCAACCTCTACAAAGAGAACAGTCACAAGTGGAATCCCTCAGGGATCTGTCCTTGGACCACTCTTTTTGGCTCTTACTTTTCTGAAGTCAAGGCCAATATCAGTGGTCACTAGCTGACTTCATTTGCAAATGACTGCAAATTAGGAGCTGTCATTGAATCCAACACTGACATAAATGTTCTCCAGGAAGAACTGACACAGACAAACAACTGGTGTCAGAGCCATGGACTAAAACTAAATGACAAGAAATGCATAATATTAGCCATCAGGAAATCATCCACCCCTGGTAACTAACATATTGACAACACACCCCTTAGAGTTGACCCAGTAGTTATGGACACACATAGACAGTAGTCTAGCCTTTGACCCTCACGTGTCTACAGTAGTGAGGAAATCATTCTATGTTGTGCAAGAAATAAACAAAGGTATGGCGTCTAGGTCCAAGGAAGTCATTGTTCCACTGTATTCTGCATTCATCAGATCTGTCATTGAGTACAGTGCCCCCTTTGTTATGTATCAAACAAGGCATATTCCGCAATTGAAACATCCACAGAAGTTCCTCACTGGAAGAAAATAGCTTGTAAGTAAAATGTCCTATGCAGACTGCCTTAAGGCCCTATCCCTGTATTCTGTCTCCTACAGGCTTTTGAGAGAAGATCTGTGCCTGGCATACAAGGCATTGTCAGAAACCACTCTAATGGACCTCCTGCATATCCACAAAACAAACAGCACCAAAATTACCTGTACTAAAGACTTAAACCTTGCCTGTGATATAAATAGGATCTGCTGGAGAGACAGGTATGTATCCCAGAGACTACCCCATCTCTGGAACAGGCTCCCATCCATGTGAAACAGATTTCCTCCCTAACCCAATTCAAGTACAACTTGGACAATTGGATGGAGAACAGGAAATTCTTCCCTGGTTTGGAACCTATGTCTCTAATGGACAAAGGCAACCTGTAAACTGTTCCTTTCCCAGGCCCCTGCTTGTGAATGTTTCATCTCCCAATCCCCTGTTTACACTTATCAAGGGTGTCAGAACTTGTCAGAGATTTTGAGTGCATGGCTAGGCTTAAAAAGTGCCTTGTGGTTATTAGCCTACTAAACACCTATGAACCTATTGTTGTTCCACACCATTAGACAGTCATGTATATTCCCCAAAAAGAATACCTAGACATGGCCAATAAGCTGTGTGACAGTGCACTGTGACAAAGGTGGTACACTTCAGTTACACATCACTGGAAGATGTGTAGGGAGGTACATGAAGAAGGGTGCATTGTACATAATGTTGGTGTGATGAATTCTGGGAACTATGAAGTTATTATGGCCACTGATGTGCATATCCTTCACATACCCAGTACTTGTTGTGATGCCTGTGCACTGGCCCAGTAGTCAGGGAGCCTCAGTCCTCACCACTAACACCAATGAGGGGCATCCAGATTGGGAAGGATAACAAATACACACACAGTAAAGTACAATTTCCCTTAAGAGCACACTGAGAGCACAGTCACTCTGTGGCTGGTTTCTCCCTTTCTCTCCAGATCTCCAATAAGTCTCCCCACTGGCACAGCTGTAGAGTGGGGTCCTTAGCCAGGGTCCAAAGCTAAGTCCTCCTAGCACTCTCTCTGTCCAACCAGTGCTTCGTGTCCATGTCCACACACACACATACACACTTTGAGATATGATTTATATACAACCACACAGACACTCCTGGGGAAGGCTGGCACAGGCTCACTAGCTGTGCCCCTTCTGCCCAGGCTGTAAGGTAGTAATCACTGCCACCAGGACCCTTACTTATTGGCTACTAAAAAGGCCTTTACCAAAGGGTGTCCAATTATTACTGTGCAGTATTATTATCCAGATGGTAAGTGTGACTGAGCAGCAAGGCTTATTTGGAGTGGCTTGGACAATATCACTATATACGTGCAATGTACTCTAGAGCTTAAATTACCTCTACACAAAACAGCCACTGTTGAAAGGTTTAAAAATATTTAATAAATAATAAAAACACAAGATAAAGCTCCACAATTCAACACGGTGCTAGTCAAGAGTTCAGAGGTCACAGGAAAATGCTTAAAATAATACTGTAGTATAGTCTGACATAAATATAGAAAACAGCAAGTCTAAACTTACTATTTTCTATCTATTTCTTAAGAGAAACACTAAAATCTAAGATCCTACTTACATATAGACAGAGCAAAGCAAGTGCTGGTGAGTGGTCAGTTCTGAAGACAAATGCAAAATGCTCCCTCTCTGTCTCTGAAAAAGTCCTTTAAATTGATAATACATCCTGCTGACTCATTTTAGATTGCATCATTCTTAACAATTCTCTGGTTTCCCAGGCTAACAGAAGCTCTAACATTTCTTAGTAAGTTTGCACCTGGTCAGGAAACTACAGCAATTAAAGGCATTATATGTGTAAAATCTAGCAATTTACTCTAGTCTCAAAACAATAGAAAGAATCTGCTGGTTCAGACACCATGGCTTCAAGCCCTAAGATCAAAATAGTCATAAAATGCTTGACTTATCAGCTTTCTTACAGCAGAGTGAACTGTGGTTACATTTTTGCAGTTCAACATCCAATACAGTCTTTTTACATTTAAGATAAGCCTGTGGCCACTGGCATATTAATATTTACAAATCACAGAATTAGCTACAAAATTCAATGTAGCTACACTGGAACTCAAGTTACCCTTGAGAAACGTTGCTTGAGAGGGTTAGGCCTATCTGAGGATTCTTTAACCCATTCCTTGTCTTGAGATCCCATCTGCGTTGACATTGCTATCCGCACTGCAGTGCTGCACTGACATATATGCTTGTAACCCTAGGCGCCATCTTAGCAACTTGGCATTTTGCTGACTGGCTCTGTTTACCCATGTTAGGGGATTGTGATCTGTCACTACAGTGAATTTTCTTCCATACAGATAAGGCTGAAGTTTCTGCAGTGCCCACACTGTGGCTAGACATTCCTTTTCTACCGCTGCATAGCATTCCTCCCTGGGATGGAGCCTAGCACTGAGATAAACCACCGGGTGCTCTTCTCCCTCTGAAAACATCTGGCTAAGTACAGCCCCCACCCCATGGTTTGAAGCATCCACCTGCACAACAAATTCTTTGCTGCAATCTGGACTGGCTAACACAGGGGGTCCTCCCAAAGCTTCTTTAAGCTTCTAGAATGCCTGCTATGGTCCATCTGGCCTGTTTCTTCCTTGTCAGGTCTGTGAGGGGAGCAGCTATGGTACTATAATGGGGGACAAGCTTTCTGTAGTACCATGTTCTCCCTAAGAATGCCCTCACCTGCTTTTTGGCAACAGGTACAGGCCATGCCTGAATAGCTTCTACTTTGGCAGGTTCTGCCCTGATCTTACCACTCCCCACTCTATGTCCCAGATAGAAAACCTCTGCCATACCCACCTGACATTTGCTGGGCATAATGGTCAACCCTGCCATCCGTAATCTGCCTAGCACCTCCCTGACATGTTGAAGGCACTCTTGCCAGGAATGACTGTAGATGGTAATATCATCTAGGTAAGCAAGGGCAAACCCTTCTGCTCCTGCTAGGATATGATCTACCCACCCCTGGAAGGTTGCTGGGGCATTTTTCATCGCAAAGGGCATCTTTGTTAACTCATACAAGCCAAAAGGAGTCACAAAGGCTGAGTTCTCTCTAGCACTGGGAGTCAAGGACACCTGCCAGTAACCCTTGGTAAGATCAATGGTTGTTAGCCGCACCCAGCTGGTCTAGGGCCTTATCTGTCCTAGGCATGGGGTAAGCATCTGACTCTGTGTGACTATTTTAATTTCCTGTAGTCCATACAGAACCTAGTGCTGCCATCCTTCTTTGGCACCAGCATCACTGGGGAGGACCAGGGACTTTTGGACTCTTACTCCTAGTTCACCCATCTCCTGTATCTCCTCTCTCAGAGTCTGTTTGACACTCTCAGGCACCCTATAAAGGGCCTGCTTAATAGGCCTTTGTGGTCCTGTATCAACCTGGTGCTGCACCAGGTGGTTGTACCCTGGTTTCCCAGTGAACATGTCCCCAAACTCTTGTAACACTGCTTGGATTTCTCAAACCTATGTAGGAGATAGCTGCTGGGACATTGCTACCCATTCCACTGAGGTGTCAGTCAAAGCCTCACTGAGGAGATCACTCACCAGATCTCCCTAAGACCCCTCCTGCAATCCACTGCAAACACACAGCACAAGGGCCTCCCTATCTTGGTAAGGTTTCATCATGTTAACATGGTAAAATTTGTGCCCCTGCCTCCTGCCTTGCAGTTCCACTGTGTAGGTAGCATCACTTACCTTTCTTACCACCTTGTAAGGTCCAGCTTGTTATGCCTGACAGGAATGAGAACTATTACCTGCTGCCCCACAGCATACTCTCCAGCTCGAGCATTCCTGTCATACCATACCTTTTTCTGTTGTTGGGCTTCAGCCAGGTTCTTCTGGGCCAAACCCATGAGTTCCCTGAGCCTTGTCCTGAGATTTAGGACATATGGCACAACAGACTCCTGGTGGGATTCACCCTCACCCTCCCACTCATATCAGATGAAATCTAGAGGTCCTCTCACCCTGTCCCCGTACAGCAACTCAAATGATGAAAAACATGTGGATTCCTGGGGAACCTCTCTGTAAGCAAACAACAGATTGGGCAAATGTTTGTCCCACTCCCTCTTAAACTGATCTGCAAATGTCCGTAGCATGGACTTGATTGTAGAGTTTAACCTCTCAACAAGACCATTAGTCTGGGGATGGTAGGGGGGGTGGTCTTCAGGTGCTTCACCTTGCAGTACTTCCACAGACAAGCCATCAGGTCTGACATAAAATTGGCACCTCTTTCAGTCAGTAATTCTTTTGGAAAACCTATCCTACTGAAAATCTCTAACAAAGCATTTGCCGCCTTTTCAATGGAGGACAAAGCCACTGCCCCAGGGTATCTTGTAGCATAATCTACTACCACTAGAATATACTTTTTCCCCTGTGGAACTTGGGGTACTCAGTGGCCCCACAGTATCCATACCTACCCTCTGAAATGGCTCCTCAATCACAGGCAAAGGCATCAAAGGAGCTCTCACCTTGTCTCCTGCCTTGCCTACCTTTTGGCACTGCTCACAAGTCCTGCAGTACCCTGTTATATCTCTGGAAATTCCAGGACAATAAAAGTTCTGCATAGTATGTCTTTTTGTACGTTTTATGCACATATGACCTGCTTAGGGAATATCATGGGCTATAGCTAGAAGTGTCAGATGGTAGGCTCTAGGCACTACCAACTGCTGTATCCTCTCTCCTTCTAGCCCACCCTCAGGGTTCCCCTCTCTATACAGTAACCCTTTGCCCCAGTATACATATCCCCCCTTCCCTTGAGAATCAGGTGCCTCACTAGCTACCTGCCTCAGGCCTTGCAATGTAGCCCTTCCCAGCTCCCCTTCCACAGGAAGTCTGGCATCCTCTGATAGTGGTGCGTCACTGTCAGCCTGGGTACAACTCACCTCTACCTTTGCAATCACTCTGTCCAAGGGAACATCAGTACTCACAAGCAGCTGTGGCTCACCTTCAGTCTCATTGCTAAAGAGTAGCTCCCTCCCTGAAGTAACCACCTCACCAGTCCTGGCTGCAAGTATGCAGTCTGTCTGGATCTCCCCCAGGCTACCAGACCTACATGCTTGCCTCAAAGCCTGACTGCATGCAACTGCATAAACACATGGTACTGCTCATCAAAATCCTTCACTATCAGGACATCTGCAAAATGGAAGTTCGGTACCCCTGTTGTCTCAAGACAACCTACTATTGGCATTTTGTCTTTCCCACTTACTGGCTGTCTCACCTTTTGCTCCCCACCTTGCCTCCCTGGACATCTGTATGCCACATGGCCCCACTGGTTACACTAAAAGCATTTAACCCTAGGTCCTGGATGTGTACCTGGACTAGTGGCTTCCCCTGCTACTGGCAGATTCTGTTGGGGCAGTCTGGGCTGCCCACCATGGGTTCCTTTAGACCCATGAGCAGTGCTGGGTGTCCCTTTCCTGTGCAGGGATGCCCTGCTTGCTAGGTATAGGTCTCCCTTCTTCCCCAACTCGTCTGAAGTAACACATTGTCTGTCAGCTAACCAGATCCTCATGTCCTCAGGAAATGTGCTAAGAGCTTCTTCCATCACCAAAAGGTCTGCCAGCCCTTCAAAAGTGGCGACCTGACATGCACTCACCCACCTATGAAAATAAGTGTTCAGTTCAGCAACATATTCACACACACTTTCATCTGCCTTGCGTCTATGCTCACAAAACTTTTTCCTATAAGTTTCAGTTCTTAACAGCAGTATAATTAAAACAGTCAATGTCAGACATTTTGGACAAAATAGTTACAGCTTTACCATGGAGTAAGGGGATCAGGAACCATACCCAGAGCCTTTGGTCAACATCATACTGTTTACATACTCTCTCAAACATATGAATGAAACTATCAAAATTATCCCCCTCTGTAAACTGCAGAAGAAATTTACTGACCTTTTGTGCTTCAGGGGTCCGGTTACTCCCTTCCCTATTACCTACATGACTCTGGTGAAGAGTCAGCATCTCCTTTTCATGCTGCCTCTGCCTTTCCTTTTCAAGGCATAGCAGTTTCTCATTCTTCACAGCCTGTAGACGTCTCAGATGTTCTTCGTGTTTCACTGTTGCAGTCACCACATTTGGGTTATCTGCCTGCAGGTAGCCATCAGCCGGCCTGAATACCATAGTATTCGGATTTCTGCATTGGATGCTTTCTTCTTCCATGACGTCAGGTCATCAGGGGTTTAAAACATGCAGCCGATGCCATTACATCAGTCTTTCTTGCTGTTTGGTGCCCGAAGCAGAAGCAGTTTGCAAGAGCCGGTCGTCCGTCTCCTGAAATTTTCGTTTTCGAGCTTCAGACCCGAAGTCTTCAAAAAAGATAAGTACCCCATTGGGTATCCTTTTTCTTGCTCCAACCAATGTCAGTAAAAGTTAACAATTGTCTTTCCTGTGGAAAGCAAATACCTCGTAGAGATTTTCATTCTTACTGCATCCCCTGTTTAGGCCTAGACCACGACGTCCCTCGCTGTCGGTTTTGTGCCTTATTCAGCCCTCGAACTATTCATCGTCGGACTATTTTTGCAGCCAATTACTTTCATACTCAATCTCAGTACTCCGAAATGGCTTTGTTGAGCCATTCAACTACCGATCTTCTGAAAAAACATAAGGATAAAGACAGAGACAGACTGCATAGGTCCAAAACGTCCGACGATGCTTCCGTTAAGCTAGTCGCCAGTCTGCTGGTACTCAGTGAGGTGCTTTCGCAGCCCCTGAAACCCACTACTTCAGATTCGCAGGCCTCTGCTGAGACCCATTCAGAGTCCGGTATGCCACAAGATGCTTATTCGACTATGGAACCTGCGGATGTCTCTACCTTGGATGGGTCCGGAGCCACTGTGCAGGCACTGGCTTCTGAGAGTGTATTCAGGCCTTCAGACATTCATATTAAACCGACACCATCATTTCCATCAAGAAGTTCCGAATACCTTAGGCCAAATATTTGCACTATGCCTAGAAAACGGACAACCAAACCACAGGCTCAGGCCCATATCCCTCAAAAACAAATGCTTAGAATGGCTGATGCCCTTATTACCTTAATTAGGGGAAGCCAGCCTTCCCCCTCTAAGACCTAGACCTAGACCTGAATTTCTTTCTGATTCTTCTGATCAGGAATCTGATATTTCTGCTCCTTCTGATTACCAGGATTTGCCCTTATCTACTTATGAAGATTCTGATGCAGAGGATTCCATTCCCTCTGCTTCCCCTCCAGAAGATTTTTCTTTCGGTGAAACCTTGCATACTCTTAGGGAGCATTTCCACTGGGAAAGCCAGGATTACTCTGAGTCCAAAAAAAGACGTAGGGAATTCTTACTCCTGCCACAACACAGGCCTTTAGCTATCCCTCCTGTTCTGAACATTGTAGATGATGCTTTCTTGAAATCTAGCCTTACCCCAGACACTTTACCTCCAGCTCCCAGAAAACCTGACAGGTAGTACAGAGTACCTGACTCTTACAAGTTCCTCTTCAAGAATCCTTCTGCGGATCCAGAGACCATTTCCCAAGGACCAAAAGTCATTAAGGCTACTGCTGCCAAAAATCCTACCCCTTCTGATAGAGATTCTAGAGCCTTAGACAGATGGGGTCAGAAGGTATACACTTCTGCTACTTTTGTCATTAGGGATTTAAACTGACAGTTTCATATGCTAAAGTATCAGCAGCATATTATGGGACAACTTAAACAGAAAAGTATGTTGATTCCTGACTGTGCTGAACACAAAGAATTGCAAGATTTGATGCATTCTGCAGAACAAGTTGGTAAACATACTTTGCAATGTGGTGTTGATGCTTTATAAGCATCTTGCAGGGCTGCTGTCACTGGGTCTGTACTTAGAAGGCATGCTTGGCTTAAGGAACAAAACTTGCCAGATCATGTTAAAGCTAAATTACCAGATGCTCCTTTAAACCAAGACCATCTTTTTTGGCAACAAAGCAGAAGAAGTCCTCAAAAGGATGGAGGCAAAAGCTAAATCTATGCAAACTGTTAAAGATTTCCTACAAGTACAGCCTCCCAGATTCAGTAGGCATTGGCCTTCAAAGAACTGGTCCTTTCCAGTCCCTTCCAGGCCTTCTCAGTCCAAACCCAGGAACAGCAGACCACCTAGGCTACAGTCTCAGGCTACGCACAGACCTAAGCAGTGGGGGGCTCCCACTTCCAAAACAGGGAGTAGTAAGCCACCCCCTACGGAAAAATAGCACAGTGACTTAACCTTAACCCTTCCAGGCCCTGCTCAACTACCTGCTCCCTTAGGAGGAAAGCTTGCCCTGCATGCAAAAAACTGGGAACTCATTATCCAGGACAAATGGGTTTTGAACATAGTTTCCCAAGGATACAGATTCCACTTCCACACACTACCAACCCCAAATGGTTGGCCAGACCTACCCCCATATCAATGGGAAGAGGCCCAACAGTGGGTTCTCTCTCTTCTCAGTATCAGGGCTATTCAACCTGTCCCAGCAGAACAAAGGGGACAAGGTGTTTATTCAAGACTTTTTCTGGTACCCAGAAAAGACAACTCATGGCGTCCTATCCTGGACCTCTCTATTCTCAACACCTTTCTGGTAGTTCCAAAATTCAAAATGCTAACTCTTCAACAGCTTCTTCCTGTGCTAGCCAAGGATGACTGGCTGGCAACCCTAGACGTAAAGGAAGCTCACCTTCACATCCTAATAAGGGAATCTTGCAGGAAATACCTATGCTTCAGGGCAGGCTCCATGCACTATCAGTTATCTGCACTTCCCTTTGGCTTATCTACTGTGCCCAGGGTATTCACAAAGTGTCTAGCTCCAGCCATTGCATTTTGCAGGCAGAGAAATATTCACATTTACCCATACTTGGATGATTATCTGATTCAAGCAGAAAGCCAGGACTTGCTGTTACAACACATGGCATTCATAAAGAAACTTCTAACCTCACTAGGGTACACCATCAACGAAAAGAAATCTCACCTAGTACCCTGCCAACAGATTGTATTCCTGGGAGCAAGCTTGAACACAACTTCCCAGATGGCATTCCTCACTTCGGAGAAACAAGTTTATTTGACAACCTATTTCAATTGGCCATAAAACCCCAGCTATCTGCAAGGAAAATACTGCAAGCCCTAGGGTTCATGGCCTCTTGCATTCTACTTCTTCCATATGCAAGACTGCATATGAGGAAACTCCAATGGTATCTAAAAAGCCTATGGTGCCATCATTCCTTATATGAAGACAGAGTTCCTTTGGTGGGCAGAGGCCTGCTACCACAACAAGGGACTCCCTTTCACTCTACCCCCTGCCACCCAAACCCTAACAACAGATGCATCAGACTATGCATGGGGGGGCTCACATGGCAGGGCAGTGCATTCAGGGCAAATGGAACCCGAGACAGATGCACCTGCATATCAATCAAAAAGAAATGTTAGCTGTACAGAATGCTCTGACAGCCTTCAAAGACCATATTCTTCCAGGACAACTTTTGGTAAAGACAGACAACACCACAGTTATGTGGCACATAAACAAGCAGGGGTGAACCCACTCGTACCCTCTCTGCAGACTAGCCATGGCTCTGTGGAACACAGCCTTGAACTACCAAGTACACCTACAAGCTCAATTCCTGTCAGGCAAACTAAATTCACTAGCAGACAACTTAAGCAGAATTCTCATAGACCCACATGAATGGAAACTAGAACCCAAAATATTTAACCTCTTGAGGAACAAATGGGGGACTCCAGAGGTAGACCTGTTTGCCTCCCCTCAGAACTACCAATTGAACAAATTCTACACAAGAATTCCCCACAGTCCAGCTTGGAAAGTGGATGCCCTGTCCTTTACCTGGGAAAGCCTCTCGGTTTATGCCTTTCCCCCTCTGCCTCTCCTCTCGAAGGTTCTACTAAAGATCAAACAGGACAGTACTGATTGAACTAGACTGGCCACACCAGCACTGGTACCCCCTCTTGCGCAGTATGACACTGCTGCAACCATGGCACCTGCCTCAGACCCCTTCCCTGCTGTCCCAGCAGGCGGGCCAGATTCTGCACCCTCAGCTTCAAACCCTGAACCTTGCAGCCTGGGTAATTCCTTGAGCTCTCCTCTAGCATCCCTCATTAAGCAGGTGCTGGATGTCATTCCGGAGTCAAGGAGGCCTAGTACTAGAAAATCCTATGTTGAAAAGTGGAAAAGATACTGTTCCTGGAGCCAGACTCAGGGGATGGGCACAATGGTGCCCAGCTTACTCATATCCTAAAGTGCTTAACAGAAATGCTCCACAAGGGCATATCCTTCTCATCAATTAAAATTCATGCCTCTGCCATTTCAGCACATTATAATACTGAGCCACCCCTCTTCTCTCACCCCTTACTAAAACAATTCCTTAGAGGGGCCAAAAATTTAAGACCCCCCCCCCAGGAGATCTCCCACCCAGCCTGGGACCTTAGCTTTGTACTGGAAAAGCTCACTCTTCCCCCCTTTAAGCCAGCTGCAACAGTAGAGTTGAAATTCCTCTCTTGGAAAACAGCCTTCCTTCTAGCCATCACTTCAGCAAGAAGAGTGTCTGAATTACAGGCCCTCATGGCAGTGGAACCCTTCATTATCTTCCATGCGGACAGGGTTTCCCTCAGGACTAATCCTTCCTTTATGCCAAAGGTGGTGTCTAGTGTGGCCCTAAATCAGTCCATTCATTTGCCTACTTTTTTCCCCTAATCCACTAAAGAAAGGGGAACAAATACTGCACGCTCTGGATGTGCACAGACAACTTAGATTTTATTTGGACAGGACTAAGACTCTCAGAAAATCTGAACAGCTGCTAGTTGACTTTGCTGCAGGAGCAGATGGGAAGGCCATTTCAAAGTAAACCATTTCCAAATGGATAGCCCATGGCATTCTTTTCTGCTACAAGCACCATGGAAAACCTACCCCACAGGGGATAAGATCACATTCCACCAGGGCTGCATCTACCTCTGTGGCTTTTCGTAGAGGACTCCCTACCGGGGACATCCTAGAAGCTGCTACCTGGAGCTCATTACATACCTTCACCAATCATTACGACATGCCTATCTTTTCTAAATCCAGAGCTGAATTTGCCACTGTAGTCTCTTGCAGGGCTTAATAGCTGGCTCTAATGCTCTTTAACTTCATCTACCCTTCCTTACCTTTGGGAATCAATCCAAGTGTGATGACTACAACAGTGAAACATGAAGAACATAGTACAGTTGTGTACACTTAACATAAATGTAGATGTTCGAGTGTATTCACTGTTGCAGTCCTGGTTACCTTCCCTCCAGTCCCCTGACTTCTCTTGGCTCTACCTTTCCTTCTTGTTTGGTATATTTATTTTTTCTGGTGTATTTGCTTTTTGATGGGGGTGCACCATACCATATAATTGCTTCCTACTGTGGGGGCACCTGACATCTGGGGGAAGATAAACTGATGTAATGGTGTCAGCTGCATGTTTTATACCCCTGACGACCTGACGTCATGGAAGAAGAGACAGCATCCGATGCAGAAATCCAAAGATTCTTGTATTCAGGCCAGCTGAGGGCTACCTGCAGGCAGATAACCCAAATGTGATGAATGCAACAGTGAATACACTCAAACATCTACATTTATGGTAAGTGTACACAACTGTACTTTTCTCTGCTGCTTCTATTTCCAAATGCCTGGCCTCCAACTCAAGTCTCTTTAGCTCTAGATGGATTTTTAAGTCCTCTGCAGAAAGGTTGAGCAGTCCATTCCCTGAGTGTTGCACATCTCCATGGCCAGTCTGATTGCCCTCCTGATTGTTGTTTTCTGATGCAGGTGTGACAGAAGCTGCAGTCATGTCTGTCTTAGTCAGGTTTCCATGCACCATTCCCTTAGCCTGACACATCTCAGCCAACTGGCTCCTTGACAGCTTGCCATACTCCTCTGCTGACATGCTTGCCTGCCCTCCATGACTAACTAAGCTAGCAAAAGAAATAAAACAATTGTGATATGAACTCTGAATATTCACTATGTGGCTGATTTACAGTACAAAAACACCCTCAGTGATCACTATACACAAGCTACAGGAATTCACTATCCCACCACTACCACCAATTAATTTGTGACACCCGTGGGCTGACCCAATATCAAGGAGCCTCAATCCTCACCACTAACACCAGTGAGGGGTGTCCACATTGGGAAGGATAACAAATACACACACAGTAAAGCACAATTTCCCTTAAGAGCACACAGAGATCACAGTCAGACTGGGGCTGGTTTCTTCCTTTCTCCCCAGATTCCCAGTAAGGCTCCCCACTGGTACAGCTATAGAGTGGGGTCCTTAGCCAGAGTCCCAAGCCAAGTCCTCCTAGCACTCTCTCGGTCCAACCAGTGCTTCGTGTCCATGCCCAAGTAGCTGACGCACACACACACACACACACACACACACACACACACACACACACATTCACACACTTTGAGACATGATTTATATACAACCACACAGACACTCCTGGGGAAGGCTGGCACAGGTTCCCTAGTTGTGCCCCTTCTGTCCAGGCTATAAGGTAGTAATCACTGCCACCAGGACCCTTACTTATCAGCTACTAAAAAGGCCCTTACCAAAGGGTGTCCAATTATAACTGTGCAATATTATTATCCAAGGGTGTATATTACGTTATCGAACTTTAAAAGTTTGAACATCATATGGTCAAAGCCATATGATTGAATTTTTAAAAGTTCAAAAAGCTAAAAAAAATAAATAACAAAAAAACGTACCTGACCATTTTAAGAAGGGGTGCAAGCCCCCCTGCACCACCCACACCCCACACTCTTTAAATATAACAACTCTGAGATCGCACTATAGCAGGAAAGTGAAATCTTCCCATTCCGCACTGTATGGAGATCACCGTTGAAATGTTCAAACTTTTAAAAGTCAACCATATGACTTTGAACTTTTAAAAGTTTGATAACGTAATATACACCCATTATCCAAATGGTACAAGTGACTGAGCAGCAATGCTTATTTTGGAGTGGCTTGGACAGTATCACTATATATACTTGCAATGTACTCTAGAGCTTAAATTACCTCTACACAAAACAGCCTCAGTTGAAAGGTTTAAAAATATTTAATAAATAATAAAAACACAAGACAAATCTCCACAATTCAACACAGTGCTAGTCAAGAGTTCAAAGATCACAGAAAAATGCTTAAAATAATACTGTATATAGTATGACATAAATATAGAAAACAGCTAATCTAAACTTACTATTTTCTTTCTATTTCTCAAGGGAAACACTAAAGTCTAAGATCCTACTTACATACAGCGAGAGAAAAGCAAGTGCTGGTGAGTGGTCAGTTCTGAAGAAAAATGCTCCCTCTCTGTCTCTGAGAAAGTCCTTTAAATTGATGATACATCCTGCTGACTCATTTTAGATTACATCATTCTTAACAATTCCCTGGTTTCCCAGGCTAACAGAAACTCTATATTAACTTTTTGTTGTGTCTTTCAGCTTTTCCCGGTTAGGGATCGCCACAGTGGAACTCCGGTCCGCTAATGATTGGCAGTAGATTTTTACGTGCCGAGTTGCCAGCCCTGACGCACAACCTTCAACGAAGATATGCCCATTCACGCATGTCTCCACACAGAAGACGCTTTAGCTGAGAATCGAACAAGACAATGTCTTACTGTGAGGCGACAACGGTACCACAGCACCACCACTGCAGTTAGAAACTCTACATTAACATTTCTTAGTAAGCTTGCACCTGGTCAGGAAACTACAGCAATTAAAGACATTATATATGTAAAATCTAGCAATTACCTCTAGTCTCAAAACAATAGGAATAATCTGCTGTTTCAGACACCATGGTTCTGAGCCCTGAGATCAAAACAGTCATAAAATGCTTGACTTAGCTTTCTTACAGCAGAGTGCACTGTTGTTACATTTTCGCAGTTCAACATCCAATACAGTCTTTTCACATTTAAGAGAACAAGCGTGTGGCTTATTAATATTTACAAATGACAGAATTTTCTACAAAATTCTATCTAGCTAGGCTGGCAGCCTTCACATATCTTCTCACTTCTGTTAAATTCAAGAGGGTAGTCAGCACTGTGACCACATGCTGGTGGATGTACCACTTATCCCCTACCCCAGGATACAGGTCACATACCTATAGGTGTGATTATAGGGGATGATGTCCACATTATACTTGGGCGGTGTGTCTGTTTCATGATTCAGCAAATTCCTCCATGTGTCTTGTCAATGCCGGTGGTGTCATAGCTGTGGCAGCAATTTCTGGTATGTGTTGATACTGTCTGTATTGTACTAATATCACAGTTGAAGTCAATGATTGCACATAAGCTGTAGTCCTTCAGGCAATAGGTTGGACACAGCATGTGTATTTCATCTGTGATGCCCATAACTGAGCTAATGGGCAGGAAAGGGCCTAGCAGACACCCCTGATGTGCCAACCTGATCACTAGACCTGAGATATATCTCACATCACACATTTTAACCGTGTATGTCATATACTGGCCTACCCATTTGGCGATATTGCTGTTTATGGCCACATATGAAGTGTTGACTGAATGCCACAGTGTGGATTTTTGTCAAATGTCCTGACCTGTTCAAGTTCTACACAATGATACTGTTGTCATCATGCATGCTCTCAATGACCTTTTTGAAGACCTCTGTCAGATGTAACAGATCTGATGTAGCAGTAACAACTCACAGATGTCTGTTGCACATACCTGGAATATTACTAGTGTACATGTAGAGGAAGTCCATGATGACATGTTGGTCTAACTCACAGCTGAGGGGAGTAAGGATGTCTGTGTACATGCATGCATCAGGTGCTGTCCCCCCAACTCAGGAGTATGCATATTAATGTACACCCTTGTAAGGGAATATAGGCCATGTGGAGGGTGTGTTAAACTGTGTATTCAACCACATCAGGAAGGTGTATGTGCTGGATCATGCCATAGGTGATCTCTGTTGTCACAGCACATTAATTCCATGTGATAGGTTTGGTTAAAGGCAAGGCAGTGCATAATGCCTGTTTTGGTCTGGTCTAGGGTTTTGACACAATTGCTCATGCAGGTATCATTGAGGAAAACCCCAAGCTGGGATTTAAACCTTATGTCAGTTGATGGGCAAACAATTGGCTCACTGACAAAACACATCATGTGAAAGTTGGTGAATCAACCTGTACCAGTAAAGCTATCACCAGTGGCAAACCCCAGGGATCTGTGCTTGGCTCTTCACTGTTTGAATTGTATTTCTCAACAGTTCAGATTAAAGTATATGATCTTTACTTTACCAAGTTTGCTGATTCTTGCACATTGTGTGCAATCATTGAGTCCACCAGTGGTGATAACATAGTAGAGGAGGAGCTAACATACACAACTGAATGGTGGCAAAGGCACATCATCTACAAATAAATGCAGAAATGTGTGTTTGTAATGTCTGTCTGAAAAATGGACTTCCATGTTAATCACAGCATTGACAACAGTCCTGCTATCCAGAAACCCAGTGATGTAAGCACTGGGAACACATTTAGATAGCAGTCTGAACTTTGACCATCAACTGTACACACTGCTATTGATAGCCTATGTTGTGCACATCATAAGTCACGTCATCATATTGATGTTTTAGGATTGTATGACAACACTGCAGTCAAACCTCATTACAGCACTAATAAAGTATAATGCTCCTTTTTAAGTGTACCGCAACAGGCATATGTAGCAGTTGGAGAGACCACAAGACTTTCTTGGCAAGATAACACTGGCCCTACACACCATGCCATGATGTATGTGGATAGAGTGAAAGCCATGTTACTATAAACTTTATTGTATAGGGTAAAGTGACTTCTGCTTGGCCCCAGGCCAGTCTCTGCCCCTGCCCTGGTGGGAATACTGCATATCCAAAAGTGTGATATAGCTGATGACATTACAGTGTCTGTTGAGGAGAAGATGACAGTGTCCGACATGTTAGTGTAAAGTGCTCTCTGTAATGCCAAGCAACAGCTCACACACACACATACACACACAGTTGACTGCAGTGAGAATAGAGCCCCTACCTAAGTACACAGGTTACAGAACACAGTACTTTACACACGCACCACAGCTCAAGTCCGACTTGGATCATATCAGACAACACTTTATAGCTGAAGACATCAGCAGTGTCTATTGAGGAGAAGATGACAGTGTCCCACATGCTTGTGTAAACTACTCTCTGTTATGTCAAGCAACAACTCTCACACACACACACACACATACACACACACACATACACACACACACAAACACACAGTTGATTGTAGTGAGAATAGAACCCCTACCTATATAACTGCACAGACTACAGAAAACAGTACATTACACAAGTGCTGTGGCACAAGTCTGATTTATATAAGAAGTCAGGTGAACTTATAGTCGATGACATCAGCAGGCTATGTTGGAGGCAAGAGGTTGGGAGGCCTGTATGAAATGGATTTGTAGCCATGAGTAAGTATCAAAATACTAGCAATCCATGTAATGGGAGAAGTAACTGTAGGATACATACATCTGTTCTGCTGTCTAGACACACACGCGCACACACACACACACACACACACACACACACACACACACAGTCGACTGCAGTGAGAACAGAACTCCTACCTGTCAAAGGCACACACTACAGAACACAGAACTTAACATAAGCACCACAGCTCAAGTCTGATTTATACAGGCGTGCAGATGAACTTATAGTAGATTACATCAGCGGGCCATTTGGTTGACAACAGATTGTGAGGCCTGCATAGACACATAGCTTCATAGGTTCATATGAGGCTGTGTGCCTAATTGCACTAGGGTCTTTAGAAGCCCAGCTGTGTAAAACCACAAGTACCATTATTGAGCATAGTTGTATGGTCATTTTTAGCAGATCATATTTATGAACAGCACCAACTGGCCCTGTGCATGAGGGACATAGGTACTAGCCCAGAGGTAACTTTATAATCACCCAACCAGTAGTCAAGGTTGAACTTGAACAGGGTCATTGAGAAGCACTGCTCCACATGCAGTGGGAGCCTATTACAGAGGAGTGTGAATTGTTGTGGGATATGTCTGTCTACTCAGCATGTTCTGTTTGTCACAGGCTAGCTTGACATTCCTGGGGTAAATTATAGTTGTCCCATTTGAATTGCAGATGTCCATCATTTCCAGAAGGGCAGGGTCTAAGACTGCTCTGCAGGGCTGCCTTAGGTCACCTCTCAGCAGCCTGCATGATACAGAGTACAGTGACAGGTATCAGGAAATAAAACTCCTTCCAAACATGGCTGCAAAGATGGCTCAGTGTGTAAAAACAGTAATAACACTTTAATTAAACAGGTAAGCCCATCTTTTTATGTGGACAGTGTTTGATGGTTACTTCAGCAGTGCTATTTTGACGTTTTATTTCATTGCATAAGCAAACAATTTTCTCTGATGATTTTGTGTTTTGGTATATCATATTTTAACTGTAATGTTCTGTCTTAGAATGTTTAAAAATTCTTTGTGATGGCATTGAATCTATACTATTTTTAAGTTAATGTATATTTCTTTAAGGTGATGTATGTTTCATTTTAATGGGTAACTCTACTTGAGCTTCATTTACAACTTGAGTTAAGAACTGTTCCGGCCTTAATTAGCTTTTAGACATGTGATACTTACACTAACAAATGATTGCCTAGGATTTTTTTTTAATGCAGTTTAGTTGTATGTTTTACTTTATATTGGTCTAAAGAAGCAGAGAAGACTCTGTGAAAGCGCTTACCTGTTTAATTAAAGATTTTTGTACTGTTTTTACACATTCTGAGCCATCTTTTGGAAGGAGTTTTATTTCTTGATATGTTTCTTACTTTATACTCCAACCAAAACTGAGTGGTCTACTTTTTCTTGTCACAATGACAGGTATGTCAGTCTTTCCATGTATGTCATGTTTGGAGGCCTGGGAGTCTCCCAGGCACAACCCTGTGTTCTCTCCAGTTGCTCCAGGTGTCTGGTGAGGTACAGAGAGATGTGAACATTGTACTCCATTTTTGGTGTGATAAGGGTAGAGTGCAGCAGAGGTATGATTACCCTGGTCTTGTATGTGATGTTCATATGTATGATGTGTGCAATGCAGATTGTGTGTGTCACCACTATGGGCACATATAGATGAAAGTGCAGATTGCTATCAACATGTGTTCCCAAGTCTCACCACACTGTGTTTAAGCTTAGGAGGTGCTATGTATATCATAATTAGCAGGGGTACTTAATTGACAAAGATGACAGAGTCATTGAATGGTTAAAGTTCAGTCCTTGAGTTTGTCACCAATCATCAGTCATTGTTAGCCCCTACTGTAATATGTTACTATCATTGGGGGACTCTATATGAGTGCATCCAGTTAATAATCATCTGTAGACTTGGTAAATTACAGGCCACCTACTGTTGCCTGTGCTTTAGGGAAGTATTCCCAACAGTTGATGGTCCAGTACAGATCCTTGTGGTATTCCACTGGTCAGTGGGCTAGTGGTGGAGGTGCAGTCCCCAACTTTGACAGTGTGTGTTCTGTCATTGAATCAGTTGGCCATCTATCTAGTACTGTATGGCCTAATTCCCAGATGGGAGATTTTCACTGAGACATGAATGGGGAGAGTGTCAAAGGCCTTGGATAACTCATCACAGGCAGTATGTCCTGTTATCCCTAATCCAGGTCTTTGGGTAGTATCCAAGAAGTTCACAGGGGTCAGTAAAAAGATCTACCCTTGCCAAACCCAAAATGGATAGGATCAAGAGTGTTGAAGGTCAGCTGTGTCCCTGTGGATAAGGTCCATGCTGATTCCTGTAGTAGCCTTGCAGATAAGGCTTTTTAGGTATATTGGTCAGTAGTTGTAGTTCTGCATGTTACCAGACTGATGTTCTTCGCATCATACACAACATTTGATATTACGTTTTATAGTGTGGTTGATAGATGTGTGAAAAAAGTACTGTGACCCCAGAGTTGTAGTGCTTGGGGAGGTGGTATTCATTCGTGAACAGTAAAAACTGATAATAAATATGCAAAATATTCTCTGAATTTGGACTGTCACCTCCAGAGAGAGGGGGGTGACACAATCATGTTATATACCAATTGACCTAATCAAGTGTGTCAAGAAGACATATATGCAAAATGGAGAGCTATGTAGGGGACAACTTTTTTTTTTGGAGAGAGAGAAAGGGACATGGGTATGTCTGGATCTGGTAAGTTGGGTAGGTGAGGAAGCAGTTGCAGATAGACAAAACAAACAAGACAAGACACAAGGATGGTGATGGACACAAGAGGACTGTGGACACCATGGATGGGGTAAGGGTGAGGACATTCAGGACCCCTGGATGTCAAGCTGGTTGACAATGAGAATCTAGTCCTTATTGTCACCTCACTGGCTGGAGTGCGCAACATGTCCTTCTCCTCCTCTTCCTGATCCTATGTAAATGAGGGAGAGTAGCCCCTCCATACAGTGTAGGCCTGCATCATCCCTGGCAGTTCAGCACAGATGATAAACTCAACACCCCTGCTACTGCTTCCAGAGGGGACAACTGGCCTATCCTCCAGGGCAGAACTACCTGAGGGGGCAGGTAGCACAGGGGCAGCAGAGGTGGTGCTGCCAAGTCGGCTCTCAGATGTGCTGGGCAATAGTGGTGGGGCAGGTGGATCTTGTGAAGCAGGCCTACCCCACTGTGCTGTGGAGCATTTTGTGATGTGGCACACATGGATGAAATTATCACATTTTGATGACACATATTAAAATAAATGAAAAAAAGAGATAAAGGTTGGAGTGAGAGAAAAAAGAGATAAGATTAGTACCTTCATATGTAACATACACTGCTTTAATACAATTATTTGACTCTACTATTGTAACCTTTACTCTTAAGATTACCACCCCCTAACAGATAACATTACTTTTAAGACTACCAGTTGCTAACAGATGCACACTAAACTACAGATTGCAGCAAGTACTGCTTTACATATGTTTATATTGCACATATGCATGTTCCGGTTATACAGATTACAGTTTACATCAGGGCATGTGTGCCACTAGTACAGAGCTTTTGCTTTAAATATTTAAGTTGCATATAATTGAAGAATTAACAGTTATTGTATAGCTAGGAAGTGTGGTATTTGATCACATCACCTCTGCCATATTCACTCTGTGCCATATCTCCCTGTCCCTTTTCCAGGAGAAAAGCACCATGTTGCCAAAACCCATCAATAATTACTTGATTTTCGGCATCAGTGAAGGAGGTCTCCATGGATTGACACACCTGAGTGACATACTTACAGGTGTCCTAAAAGACAACAAAAGTATAATACACATAAGTATCACATAACAACAAAATAACTGTTTCCAGATAAAACAGAAAAGGTGGCCAGTCAGTATTACCCACTGGAGAAACATAAAGCAGCCTAGAGATGTGAAATACTAACAGCAGGTAGGATGTAAAACAAGGAGAGTAACAAGAGCAGCTTATCCTTGTTCGTGCCGTAACAGTAACTCACCTTTGCTTCCCCTCCTCCCCAAAAGAATGATGAAACAAAAAAGCGAGAAGAAGCACTCCATGTCAACTAAATGAGGTTAGCGCTTTCATTTACTAAAATGAGCAAACTTCATCAGACAAATCCATACAAAAAAAGAAGCAGCATTAAATACTGTAAAATTGCTTACATCACACAATTAACAAAAACAATATCCTGCCCACAATTAAAGGCAAAAGCCTCCATAGATATATATATATATATATATATATATATATATATATATAAACATGAAGAAATATATTAAAACACAAGAAATAATAAATAAAGCATTTTCAAAAAGAAATATATATATAATATATAATCAGTACAAATACCAGTCAGCCATAAATAAAAGGCACTATCTGCTATATGATTTTAACTTGATTTTAACTTTCCCCCAAAAAAGAACAATCCATTCTTGTTTGTGCCATAACATTAACTCATCTGTGCTCCCCCCACAAAAGAACAGCCAAATGACCCATTTTGTTAACAAAACATCTTTGAAATGCAAAACGTGATATCAAAGAACCTGTTCCTGAAACACTTGTACATATTTATCACATAGTCTATCACAAAAGAACAGGCAAATGATCCATTTTGCTAACAAAAGGTCTTTGAAATGCTAAAAGTGCTATCAAAGGACCTGCCCCTAAAACACTTGTGCATATTTCTCATACTGCCCCCCCCCATAAAAGAATAGGAAATTATCAATTTTGCTAACAAAATATCTTTGAAATGCTAAAAGTGCTATCAAAGGACCTGTCCCTAAAACATTTGTACATAATCATCACACAGAATTCCATTTTCATGTATCGTCAATCATGTGCACCTCTGAAATGGCTTGACAAACATGCTTATGCTATCAGTACACTTCTAACTAATGCATAAAGATAAAAGTGTAAAAGCCTTTGCTTCACATTATTCTTAAATAAATTCCAGTATATGCAGTATGTGGGTGACAAAGTGGGAGCATATCTGCTGAAGTTCAGTACTCTGTACAGAAATATCCTGAAGAAAAAGCATTTCTGCAGTCTTCCAAACATATACAACTCTCCTCACCATCAGTTTGGCTGGCTACACATGTGCCTTTTTATAATGGTGTAGATGATTAATGGATTGCACCTGTCTTTGTCTGTGTTTCATACATGCTAATTACAGCATAAGCAGCTGAATTGCATGCTAATCAACCAATCCAGCATAGTGGAGCTATTCAACAAGCTGTAAAGCATCCATGTAGACTGTGCTGGTTTTTCCTGCAGATGTTAAAACGTTTGGAGTGCAGACATAGAAAGTCTACACAGAGAGAATGCTGCTGCTGCTTTAATCCATTTGTATGTGATTGAGGCTGAAGCCAATGCTGCTGCTGCTGCCAATAGGCCTAGGCTGAGAAGGAAAAGAGTTTTCAGGCCACATTTAACTTACCACATCCTACATGACATGGAAATTATGGAGCACTGCAGGGTGGACAGGGACACACTACAGGAACTCTGCAACCTCTGTCACCCTTAACTCAGAGCCAGCCAAGGGGAACCCATCCCAGTGGAAACTAAGGTATGTGGAAACCTTAGAATATTAGCTACAAGTACCTTTCAGAGACCAACAGGGGACATGCTGGGGGTGTCACAGGCATAAGCATCCAGGATCCACCACCAATTCCTGGATGCTGTACTCCAACATGCCAGTGACTACATATATTTTCCCTGTAGCTCTGAGGAGAGGGCCAGAAATATGCAACAGTTCTACTAGGTAATGCACTACCCTGAAGTACTGGGTGCCATATATTGCACTCATGTAGAATTTAAGGCACCACCTGGGGATAGAATAGGCTCTACATTAACAGAAAGAGGTACCACTCTATCAACTGCCAAGTTGTGTGTAATGCCAAGGGAATCATCTTGAAAGTATGTGCTGGCAACCCTGGCAGTTACCATGACTCACATATCTGGTACACCTCCCAACTGTACCAGATGTTTGCTAGGGGAGATATCCCACAGGGTCATTTGCTGGTAGATGCAGGCTATGCACTGGAACCATGGCTGATGACACCCATTAGAAATGCACAAACACCCATGGAAGAATGCCATAATGAGGCACACACTCAAACCAGAAATGTCATAGTGTTTGTATTTTGGGCTGCTGAAGTCACGGTTCCGGTGCCTAGATACATATTGGGGAGCCCTGCAATACAATACATAGACATTTACAGAAATCTTCACTGTAAGTGCCATGTTACACAACATAATCCTGAGGAAATAACTGAAGCAGGATCAGCAAGCTAAGAGGCACACATCCCACCACCAATGCCAAGGTCACCACAGTCATAGGCACTTCACAACCCTCACAAGATCAAACAACAGATGCAATGCAAAAAAGGAGAGTAACAAGAGCAAAATATCCATGTTTGTGTCATAGCAGTAACTTACCTTTGCTCCCTTTACAAAAGAGCAGTCCATTCTTGTTTGTGCCATAACAGTAATTCACCTTTGCTTACACCAAAAGAACATGCTATGCTTATTTGTACCATAACAATAACTCACCTTTGCTCTCCACAAAGAACAATCTATGCTTGTTTGTGCTGTAACAGTGACTCTGCTTTGTTAGCCCCCCACAAAAGAACAGTGCACCCTTGTATGTGCCATAATAGTAACTCACCTTTGCTCCCTCCCCCAAAAGAGATGCTTAACAGTGAGACCTTAACAGTAAAATAGGGAATGTCATGTAACTAGTCCTGTGGCAGCAGGTATAAGTGTAGAGCTGGGAGACAGATGGTCCTCGATTCTAGTACAGCGTGTGCAGTCTTTCTTTTACTGCTCTAACATTGCAGTTTATAGCAATGAACTGCAACATAGACAAGTGTTTTCTCAATCTTGTTGTGGCAACAGGTGTAAGGGTAGGACTGCCTTACACATGGTCCTGGGTTTCAAATACAGCATATTCCACACACTTTTACTGTTGTTCCACTTCTCATTATAGTCACTGTCACTTATAACATTTGATACAGTGTAGCTGATATTAATTATATGTATGAGGGATGAAACACTAATACTGTGTCAGTTATTTTATTATTTATTTTCCTGCGTATTATCACATTTATTATCAAATGTATGACTGTGAGTATATTGTGTACTGTGTTCCTGTAAGTATATTTCTGCTCTCTGGACTGGCATGGCCTTCACATTTGACTAACACACTTGCACAGCTGCCTGTACATCAAATAACCTTGAAATTGCATTGCTTGCCACTGTTACGCAACCTATACCATCATGCAAACACGTTGCTCAGCAGTGTACAGCCTGGAGCAGGAGCACCATGTTTGCATGGTGGTGCACAGTGTGCAACATTTTCAAACTGTGCACACTCCCAGTAAAAGTGATAACTGGAATTGGTGGGAAACCATCAGTCTCTGTTGCTTTTGATCCATGTCAGACATGGCAGACATTCATGAAGAAGGTGTGACTTTTAGGGCACAGAGATGGGGTGTCCAGGAGTCCAAGAATTTTGTTGGACTCCTAGTGAAACACCACAGCACCAGGTTGCTGCAGGGGGACAATTCCCCAGTATAAATTACAAGCTTGGGATAGTTTGACCTGGGCTGTATCCAGTGCCACTGGTATTCCATGAACTGGGGACCAATGTAGATACCAGTTTAGTGACCTACATTGAGGAAGATGGATACCCCCGATGCTTGAATCGAGGAATTTATGACATGGGACATCTCACAGATGTGTAAGTATCAACTACAGAGAATACTTGTAAGGCTTAAAAGTTGAAAATAGGCAAGATTGGTATTCATAATAGTATTCCATTCTGTTCTGCTTTTTCCACAGCTGCAATGGAAAGGGGGTGCAATGTTAGGACCCATGTCACTAGATTGGTGAGGATGAGGGAGGCATGTGGTATGTATACAGCAGAAGATTACTGTTATTGTAGCATTAAAAGTTAAATATAGTTTTTTGGTATTTTATACAGTTGTATCAACTTGAACATGCATATCTCAACTATAAAAGCAAGTATGCAAGCATTAGTCTGTAGAACAAACAAAGACAACTTTTTTAGGATTTTATACAGTTGTATCAAATTGAGTATGCATATTCCACACACTTTTACTGTTCTTCCACTTCTCATTATAGTCATAGTCACTTATAACACTTGATACTTTGTAGCTGATATTAATTATATGTATGAGGAATGAGACACTAATACTGTGTCAGTTATTTTTTTATTTACTTTCCTGTGTATTATCACATTTATTATCAAATGTATGACTGTGAGTATACTGTGTACTGTGTTCCTGTAAGTATATATCTGCTGTCTGGACTGACATTGCCTTCACATTTGACTTAACATACTTGCACAGCTGCCTGTACATCAAATAACCTTGACATTGCATTGCTTGCCACTGTTATGCACCCCTTACCATCATGCAAACACGTTGCTTGGTAGTGTGCACCCCGGAGCAGGAGCATCATGATTGCATGGTGGTGCACAGTGTGCAACATTTTTAAACTGTGCACACTCTCAGTAAAAGTGATAACTGGAATTGGTGGGAAACCATCAGTCTCTATTGCTCTTGATCCATGTCAGACATGGCAGACATTCATGAAGAAGGTGTGACTTTTAGGGCACAGAGATGGGGTGTCCAGGAGTCCAGGATTTTTGTTGGACTCCTAATGAAACACCACAGCACCAGGTTGCTGCAGGGGGACAATTCCCCAGTATAAATCAGAAGCTTGGGTTAGGTTGGCCTGGGCTGTATCCATTGCCACTGGTATTCTGCGAACTGGGGACCGGTGTAGGCACCACTTTAGTGACCTACGTCAAGGAAGAGGGATACCCCCAATGCTTGGATTGAGGAATTTATGACAGGGGGCATCCCACAGATGTGTAAGTATCAACTACAGAGAGCACCTATAAGGCTTAAAAGTTAAAAATATGCAAGAGTGTTATTCATAATAGTATGCCATTCTGTTCTGCTTTTTCCACAGCTGCCATGGAAAGGGGGTGCAATGTTAGGACCCATGTCACTAGATTGGTGAGGATGGCATGTGGTATGTATACAGCAGAAGATTACTGTTATTGGTAATGTAGCATTAAAAGTTAAAGATAGTTTTTTGGTATTTTATACAGTTGTATCAACTTGAGCATGTATATCTCAACTATAAAAGCAATTATCCAAACTTTAGTCTGTAGAACAAACCAAGAGTACAATATTAGACTTTAGTCAGAGGTGATGGGTTCAAATACCACACTTCCCAACTATACAATACTGTTAATTCTTCAGTTCTGTGCAACTTAAAGGTTTAAAGTAAAAGAGCTATACCAGCAAAACTCATGTCCTGCTGTAAACTGTAATCTGTATAATTGGATCACACATATGTGCAATATATGCACATGTAAAGGAGTACTTCCTGTAGTCTGTAGTACAGTATACGTCTGTTAGGAGCTGTTAGTCTTAAAAGTAAAAGTTATCTATCGGGGTGGTACTCATAAGAGTAAGGATTAAGATAATAGAGTCAAATAATTATATGAATGCATTGTATGTTACATGTGAAGGTACTGATCTTATGTCTTGTTTTGTCTCTCACCCCAGCCCTTATCTCTCCCTGTTTTTTTTTTTTAATTTTATTAGTGTCATCAAAATGTGTCCATGTCATCCATATCACAAAATCCTCCACAGCAGGGTAGGCCTGCCCCACAAGATCCAACTGCCCCCATTCCACCAACTCCAGAACCACTGCCAAGCACATCTGGGAGTCAACCTGGCTGTACGACCTCTGCTGCTCCTGCACTACCTACTCCCTCTGGTAGTTCTGTCCTGGAGGATAGTCCAGTGGTTCCCTCCAGGAGCAGTGACAGAAGCCCTTATTTTGTCACCCATGCTGAAGTACCAGGTATGGTGTGTAGGGTTGTGCACAGCACTGTTGCTGCACACCTACACCAGTTGGAGGTGCTGCTCTCCCTCATCATGCTTAGTATATGGAGGAGGAGAAGGAGATGTTGAGTGCTCCAGCCAATGGCAGAGAGCAAGGTGACAATGATGACAGTCCTGTGGGTGAGGACTTGATTCTCACTGTCAACCAGCTTGACATCCAAGGGTCCTGGATGTCCCTACCTTCACCCAATCCATGGTGTCCACTGACCACTTGTTTCCATCACCATCCCTGTGTCTTGTCGTGTTTGTCTTGTCTGTCTGCAATTGCTTCTTCACCTACCCAATTTACCAAACCCAGGCATACCTACATCTCTTCCCCAACATTCTTCTCTCTCCAAAAAAAAATGGCACCTGTCCCACAAAAAACAATTGTCCCATACATAACTCTCCATTTCATACACATGTCTTCTTGACACACTTGAGTCAGTCTAATTGGCTATACAACATGATTGCGTTGTGGTCACCTCTCTTTCTCTGGTGATGACAGTCCAAACTCAGCTAATATTCAGTATATATTATCAGTTTATACTGTTGAAGAAATTGATAGCTATGGTTTTTTCATACCTCCCTCCTGCCCGTTCCTGTATTGCTTTCCATTTTTTCTTCCCCCTGCTTGCTCCCCATTTCACCACTGTCCTATCTTCCCCATTTCTTTTCTTTAATGAATTGTTGTGAAATGGTGCACATCACCCACCAACACGCAGCAATGGTAATACAAAAGTACTTAAAATTGTTAGATTCAGTTGTATTCAGTCCCAGTACCATCTAACCCCAAAAAGGAATGTATGACTGCATTAACTGACACAGAGTCAGTTAAGTAGCAAGTGTATTCCAGAGACTCAGTACTGTCAGACTTTAGCATCCCTATTTCACCACTGTCCTATCTTTCCTATTTCTTTTCTTTAATGCATTATTGCTCGATGGCGCACACCAGTGGTAAAGCAAAAGTAGTTAAAAGTATTAGATATAGCTTTATTCAAATCCCATTACCATCTGGCTCCACATAGAAATGCATAATTGCATTAGCTTGCCATCACAGAGTCAGTTAAGTAGCAGGTGTATTCCAGAGACTCAATACTAACTGTCAGACTTTATCATCCCTGTTTCACCACTGTCCTGTCTTACCCATTTCTTTTCTTTAATGCATTATTGCATGATGGTGTGTATCATGGACAGTGTGCATCAGTGGTAAAGCAAAATTAGTTAAAAGTATTAGATACAGCTTTATTCCTCCATTTGCCCATGATTGTGCTAAGTGCCACATCATGCACAAAATGGCCAAAAAATAATAAAATAATAAAAAAATTGACAGAGAAAACACAATTTGCACTCAAATGAAGAGGAGGTTGGATATTAATGAAACAGAACCTGTGAATTGTGTGTAATTTTAACCTGACACACACACCTGATGTAAGCATTCACAGTTGTCATCCATACACTGAGGGAGTGCCTATACTATGTTTATATCTGCTGCACAGAGCCAAGGATTTGAGATTCAGGTATTCTAATGAGCTAAAACCTCATTTACATATTCACCATGTGGACAGCCCTGAATCTACACCAGAAGGCAACCATGTAGTTAGGGAAAATGAAGGGGAGCCGAACTGTTTATGTGTTGAACACAAAATATGTTACTTTGGGATATATCTGCAGAGAGAAGCTAAGCGAAATAACGTTGCTGGATACTGCTGGTTGTATAAAAATTTTTAATACCAAAAATCCAAATAATACAAATAGGATGAGCGCTTTCGGGTTGTTACCCTTCCTCAGATAAAATACATTGCAACATAAAACTTCTTTTAAACCAAACTCTATCCAATCAAAATCAATAAAAAACCCGCCTTTTACAAAGGGTGGGCTTAAGAGGAACTACATCATTCAATCCTGGAGCCCTATGTGCTGTCAATTCCAGGATCCACTTGGATTCAGCCAGTTCTGTGTTCAATCTAATGTTACCCCCCCTACAGGTGAGACTCAGGTTGACAATGACCCTAAACATGAATTTATGTGTGGGATTTTCTTTCACATGCCTGTATAGTGCATTACGTTCGTCCTTGTTTTTGATATTAGACATATGCTGGAGAATCCTAACCTTCAACATCTGGTTGGTCTTCCCTACATAGTAACTCAAGCACGAACAACACTCTGCAATATAGACTACGTCAGTAGTCCTACAATTAGCCCTGCCCTTAAACAAGTAAATCCTGTTGTTATTGTTTTTAACTTATCTTCACGTCAATTAACTCAAATTGAGTTAACGGTACTGAATAAAGGTTTAACATTTATCCCCAGCAGAATGTGCACTTATCAAGAAGTGTTACTAGACATCATGCAGTACTGTCGAAATTTAATGTTAGGCAAACTTTTTGGCAATGCTGAGAATACACAAACTATCTTGAGAAAACCTAGTGGGTTTATACCGGCCCTAACACCGGCTTTACAATTATTCATTAACCAATGTGACCATGATTTGTTACATTATTTTCAGCAAAATGATAGAGAAAAATATTATAATTTAACCAGTGAACAGAGGTTAGCTCTGACTAGGTTATGTGGATATACTGATATTACGATTAAAATGGCCGATAAGGGAGGTTCAGTCGTTGTTATGGACTCCGACTGGTACATCAATAGATTAAACATACTCTTATCGGATACGGGGACGTATCAACATATTAATCCCATTGATGTAAGGAGAATTATAGATAGGGTTCACAACAAATTGCAATGTTTGGGACAACGTTTATTGCTTACACCTCAACAACTAGAGTTCTTACACATTGATAAACCCACAACACCGGTATTTAAAGCATTGCCTAAGGTGCATAAGAGCCTAGTTGACCCACCCCTTAGACCGATAGTATCAAGGGGGGTGGGTGGAAAACTGAAAACATTTCAATATGGTTGGAGGTGACTCTCAGACCATTTGTAGCCTCAATGAAACTTATTTTAAGATACAGGTCACTTTCTTACTTTGGTTGGAGGAATTAAACAAGAGGAGTTATTGGGGAACTATATAATGGTCACTTTGGATGTGAACAATTTGTTCACTGTGATTAATAATGAGTATGGCATACGGGCTATAAGGACACTACTTACCACACTAGGGCTTACACATGATAGGATAGAGTTGATTGTTGAGCTATTAACCCTGGTTTTGGAGAACAACATTTTGCTAGGGATAGATAGCACCTATAGGTGTTACATACCTATGCTAATCTTGTCCTTTCGCATTGGGAAAGGATGTATGTGTTTAATGAACATGCCTGGAAGGAACATCTTTTTATGTATCTACGTTTTGTAGATGACATTTTTGTTTTGTGGAAGGGCACGGAGGAAGAACTAAATATGTTTATAGATTATTTACACACCACGACTACCTTTTTTAGGTTTAGTGTAACGACTTCAAAAGAGACCATAGATTTTCTAGATGTATGCCTGGAACAAAATAGGGATGGTTTCTGTTCTAGATTGTACAGGAAAGATTGTTGGAGGAACACCTTACTATCATTCGATAGCATGCATCCAAGACACACCTTTCCCAATGTGGTGCAGGGCCAGATAGGAAGGATTTCAAGATTGAGCAAGGACAATCAACAATTTGAGAAGGAGATAGGTCACCTTGGTGAATGTTTGGTGAATAGGGGCTATAGTGAGGAATTGGTAGGTAAAATCATAAATAAGAACAAACCATATAGAAGTACGAAGTATAGGCCCTGGTTAGATGTAACAGGTAACACCACAACCACTGACAAAGGGGCTGAAGTAACCAGGTCGACCCGTCGTAAGATGGCACTCACATATGGCAGTGATGCAAGAGGGGTATGTGACATCATACGAAAAAATTGGAACATCATAGTGAGTGATGAATGCCTAAGGGGTATGGTTGGGACTCATCCCGAGTTTGTTTATAAGAGGAATAAAAATCTAAAAGATCTGTTATGTAAAGAAAAGAAGGTAATGGGCAGTGGGAGTCGTATGGGAAAAGCAGGGACCACAGCCTGTGGATCCTGCAAAGCCTGCTGTCTCATCAAGAAAGGAGTAGAGTTTCGACATCCCAATAACAACAGGATTTACTTGTTTAAGGGCAGGGCTAATTGTAGGACTACTGACGTAGTCTATATTGCAGAGTGTTGTTCGTGCTTGAGTTACTATGTAGGGAAGACCAACCAGATGTTGAAGGTTAGGATTCTCCAGCATATGTCTAATATCAAAAACAAGGACGAACGTAATGCACTATACAGGCATGTGAAAGAAAATCCCACACATAAATTCATGTTTAGGGTCATTGTCAACCTGAGTCTCACCTGTAGGGGGGGTAACATTAGATTGAACACAGAACTGGCTGAATCCAAGTGGATCCTGGAATTGACAGCACATAGGGCTCCAGGATTGAATGATGTAGTTCCTCTTAAGCCCACCCTTTGTAAAAGGCGAGTTTTTTATTGATTTTGATTGGATAGAGATTGTTTTAAAAGAAGTTTTATGTTGCAATGTATTTTATCTGAGGAAGGGTAATAACCCGAAAGCGCTCATCCTATTTGTATTGTTTGGTTCTTTGGTATTAAAAATTTTTATACAACCAGCAGTATCCAGCAACGTTATTTCGCTTATCTTTGGATTATTTTATACGTTTTGCTGGGTTTTGGCAGAGCAACGGCCCTTTTGTCTTGGATATCTGCAGAGAGGAGTGCTGATTTTTAGATGATATGCCTGCATTTCATTAGTTACATATTGCATATGCTGACATGTCACTATGAATAATGTTTAATGTTTTTATATGTATTTTGATTAGCAATCACTTTTACACTTTTATTTGCCTGCATTACTTACAAGTGTAATATTCATTTGGGGATGGGGAGAAAAGCTGCATTTCTGTTATTGCACAAAAAGGATTATGTTGCTATTGTTACTTTCCTTTTGTCCAACCTACTGTCACATGTTAAAGTCAGTTCTGTACAAATCTCACACATTGTACTTTTTATTCTGTCCATGTAGACTCCTTTCTGTGGCTGCATTCCAACAGTTTTGGAATTCATGGGGAACACCAGCACAGAGTCTACACACTTACTTTATAGGTTGTTGAATAGCTCTAACATGTTGCCTTGGTTGATTAAAATGCAATTCAACTGCTCATGCAGTAATTAACATGCCTTGGTGTTTAACTTGCTTGCATGGGGGTACATGCTGCTACTTGGCGCTTACTGAATTTAAAAGTTTCTGTGCCCACATGTATATTACTCCGAAATCTGCACATGGTGGAAAACTACTGTGTAGGCTTTACTGAATCCCGCTGTTTATCTTTTAGAATTGAAAGGGCACACAGATTCCTGAGAGCACCTTCAAAGAAGGAAAACTCACAACATTCAGTTATAGTTAAGTTTATGTCTAGAAAAAGATCAAATATTAAAAACAAAATGGTCCAGCCCACCTATTAAAATAGGTGAACATGTAGTCAGATTTGACAGTGGTTATTCCAGTAGTGTAATGAGTAAAAGAAAATCCTACTTACCTCTGATCAAGGAGCTTACAAAGAACAATATTAAAGCTTCCAGCAAAGATCAAATTAATTCTTTCTGAAGGAACTAAAATATTTTACACACTGGAGGAGCCATCCACCTTTGTCAGCAAAAATAAAATCCTTAAAGGAGAACCGCATCCACAGACTCAAAAAACATATTTATTTCATCATGGTTTGGTGTTTCCTACATTTTCGCACCACTCTGGGACTATTTACAGGTTTTAAATATTTTTATACATAATTTCTCAGTCTGACCACATGGGGTCTGGCATCTTGAAGTAATTCTGATTGTTTAGTCTGCCTCTAGGTATCCCACAATGCAGTGCTTGTTTGTAAAAAATTACATCATGCAGGCTTCTTGCTTCCTAAAGCTCTTGTCACTGCATTGATTATACATACATACATACACTGCTGTCTTTCAGTCAGTTAGTTTTAAGTAAACTTTCATGCCATTCAGTGATTACTTAAAACACAAACAGTGCAAATGCCACAGAACAGACTTTCAAAGTGCTTTTTACTGCTGCTTCTTTTAGAATGGCTAAACTGCAGTCTTTTGTGAAGCCTGAATTGCACTAGTTTGACTTATCTCCCACCCCCCTTCACACCTAACTTCCCCAGCTGCCTAGGTGCAAGGGGTAATTTGAGCTGTTACCTTCTGTGAATAACAGCTCAAAGCAGGAGACTTGACACATGTACTTTTTCCTTGTTCTAGCCTTTACTTTCTCTATGGGTAGGGGAAGGACCAGGGAGTTGTGACATCATAGCATGGGTGGGTTTTTAGGACGGTAGTGGTGGGGTCAGTTTGGGGAGGGAAATGGCCAGAAAACTACCTGTATTTAGTAGCCTTGATGACATCAGTAAATTGGAGACTGCAGCAAGAGCGGAATAAAAGTTTTTTTGAAAGTGAAACCACCACACTACAGTAAGGCACTGTTCTAATGGAGAGAAACTTCAATTTAAAATATTTTAAATGTTGTATTTTTGTTTATTCACAGCAGGGACAGTAAATAGGGAGAAAAAAGACAGAGAAGTTGAGCAGTTACTAATAGAATTCTATTGTTGTCTTTTAATAATACTGAACAATGGATTGGAACAGTATTTCCCTCAAGAGACACAGTGAGCTGAATTCCTGGAAAACTGCTTCTAAAATTAAAGAGCTTAAAAATAAGTAATTCTTATTCTCTGATTGCATGGTTTTATTTTCTGATACAGTAGATTTTCCCTTTAAGTAAAAGGGTGTCTTGGACTTTAAGCTTCAAAACATATGTAAGTATGCATTTATAGGTTCACAGATGTTTACTAGGCTAACAACTACAAGGACCTTTTTAAGCCTAACCATAAATCCCAAATGTCTGACAAGTTCTAGTACCCTTGATAAGTGTAAGCAGGAGCTTGGAAGATGAAATATTAACAGGCTGCCAGTGTCCATTAGAGAAATAGGTGTCAAACTAGTGGTGAATTTCCTGTCTCCCATAGAATTGTCCAGTTACATTTGAATTGGGTTAGGGAGGAATGCTGCTTCACATGGATGGGGAGCATGCTCCAAAGAAGAGGTAGTCTCTGGGATACATACCTGTCTCTCCAGCATGTCCTGTTTATATCACAGGCAAGGTTTAAGTCTTTAGAACTGGTAACTTTGGTGCTGTTTGTTTTGTGGATATGCAGGAGGTCCATCAGAGTGAGGTCTGACAATGCCTTGTATACCAGACACAGCTCTGACCTCATCAGCCTGCAGGAGACAGAATACAGGGATAGGGCCTTGAGGTGGTCTGCATAGGACATGTTACATAAGCCCTATATTCTTTTAGTGAGGAACCTCTATGAATGTTCCAGTTGTTGGATATGCCCGATTAGGTTCATGCCAAAGGAGGTAGTGTACTCAACGATAGGCCTAATGAATAACAAATACAGTGGAATAAAGGCTTCTATGGATCTAGATGTCATACATTTGTTTATAAGTTGTATAACAGAGAATGATTTTCTTACTTTTGTAGACACATGATGATTAAAGACTAGATTACTGTCTATGTGTGTCCCCAAGTCCCTGACTACTAGGTCAACTCTTAGAAGTGTGTTTTCAATAAGATAGTTACCAGGGGTGGATGACTTCCTGAAGGATACTGTTATGCATTTCTTGGCATTTAGTTTTAGTCTATGGCCCTCAAACCACTTTTTTGCCTAGGTCAGCCCTTCCTGAAGAACATTTCTGTCAGTGAGGGATTCAGTGACAAGCTCTTAATTTGCAATTTGCAAATTTAGTCAGCCAGAGGCCACTGACATTGGCTTTGACTTCAGAAAAGTAAATGCCATAAATGAGTGGTCCAAAGACCAATCCGTGGGGGAGTCCACTTGTGATTGGCCTCTTTGTAAAGGTGGACTCCCCAGTTATAGCTTCCTGAGTCCTGTATGTGAGCCTAAGTATCAAACCCTGCACCTTAGTCTGCAAAATAAACACCTTAACTTTTATGCCAACTCCCATAATATGGAATATAAATGGTTAGTTTACTGTTTTATTATAGTTACAGTGAAAGGCTTAATATAGTTCATTAAACTAAATTTATAAATGTATTAGAAATGTTAAACAAATACTTCCTTTAAGAGAATGCCGTTAAATTATAAGAATAGAACTGGTAACTTTAAGATTATATACATTAAGAATTTTATTTTATTTTATTTGCTTGACTTTGCTTAATATGTGCATTGCTGGGTTAATTGAATGTCAGATCTAAGTAATATGCTAATTAGACATGTTAAAGTGCTGGTGATTTTTTCTTTGTTGCCATGTAGCACATTCCTTTCCCAGATTTTTTATGAAACAATTAACACTTAAAAACTCTTGAGAACAATAGATATTCCAGTTGTGTGAGAATGCTGGATTCTTGCTTGCCTTGCTTCCTGTCTGATTCTTGATCTGGTTTGAAGAAAATTTATATCAAAGTTCATCAATGATCTGTGAAAACAGAAAGGAACTTTCTTTTTCTTTTTTTTTCAAGTATATATGTGAGAAATCTACTCAAAATAACATCTTTGTTTTATTTTCTTAGAAGTGAAGAATTGGTAAAACAAAAGCTATAGTAATGTTTTATATTGAGTTATTGCTGACATATAATTTGCTTACATTTTGCTGAATGTTAATTGCTTATGCTGTAGTGTTAGTAACTCTTAACTATACATATTAATGGGAAGAAATAAAGTTAGATGTTTGTTGCTGATTAGAACAGTTTAAAAATTTAAGAAGAATGAAAAACTTACAGAGGAAATTAACAGCTACTTTATGCTGTGAGTTCTCATTTTCACATACTGTAATCAAATTCTAATTTCTGGATGTGAGGCTTAGATCAGTACAGGAGTTCCCAATGGGTAAAAATACACATTCAAATTAAACAAGCAGAGATTATTTTATATATAGTCAAGATTGCTTGTAATTCTACAATTAATAAGAAGACCAAACTTTGTATGAATAATATGCATATGTACAAGGAATTATCAACTATGTAAGATTAATAAAAGAGCAGTATCATTAAGTTAAGAAATATACACATATTGTAATCTGTAACATAAAGCTGATGATTATGTAAATACAAGTTATATAAGTTCATAGGTTATTTCTAGGCTATCAGCCTTAGGGCCTATACAAGCCTAGCCATAACAATTCCCTGGCTATTTCTTCCCACACTATTTACTTCCCTGGACCCCTGTCTAGCAGGGTGACTGATGTGATCCCCGGGGTGAATTTCCTTTCTCCCATCCAATTGTCAAGGTTCCTTTTGAAGAGGGCCAAAGAGACACTCTGCTCGACATGTATGGGCAGTCTGTTCCAGAGTCTGGGGAGTCTCTGAGTCAGGAACCTATCCCTCCAACATGTTTTGTTTATTGTGATGACGAGGTTTAGATCCCTGGAGTGTATGGCTCTGAGGGATTGGGATTTCTTTAGGTGTAGCATTTCCAACAGCTCTGGGTTTGACATGGTCTTGTATGTTAAGCAGAGATTGCCCCTGAGTAGACGACATGTGACAGTATAGCTGGAGTTTTTTAAGGTGGTCATCATAGGGCATCTGCTTTAGGCCTGTGATTCTTTTAGTGAGGTATTTCTGTGGCCTTTCCAGTTGTTGCAGATATCTTGAGAGGTACATACCAAACGGGGTGTTGTATTCTATAATGGGTCTAATGAGGGATGAGTACAGTGAGACAAAGACATCCTTTTTTCTGGATGAAAAGCCCTTAGTGATGAGGTGTGCCACATAGAAGGATTTCCTGACTGTTATGGCGATGTGGTTATTGAAGGTGAGACCACTGTTCACCTGCGTCCCAAAGTCTCTTATCACATCTTATATAGTATAAGGTAGAATATTAGTGGACAAACAAATCTGAAAGATATATATTGAAATAAACTACTTATAAGAAAGATATGTGTTGCATACACCTACATATGGCAAGAACATGAATGTACAAGATCTCATATAATTTACAAAGAAAATCATGTACAAATATTTGAAAATATCCTGAAAGCTAAAATTTGAAGCTTGGTGATGTGAACTTTGAAGCTTTTTGCATATTGTATGCTATTAGATTCATTAATACTGTCTAAAATAACTAATTTCATATGTCAGAATTTAAATTTGAGTCCTATGTTGCTGAATCAGTGCGTCCATTTTGATAGAAAGCAAAGTACATTTTTCAATATGTTTGAACCTGAGAAAGGAGACCATGATTTGAATTAAGCACATTGTAACTTTTGAATACAATATGGTCTGCAGTCTTTTTTTACTCTAAAGAAATAGCAAGATATTCTCTCTGACCTCAGCAATGCACATATTTTTATGAATTAGTTTAATAAGCTAAAGGATTTTTAAATATTTTGATATTTATCATATTAGGAGTGTTACACAATTTTGAGATATGGACACTTGTACTTTTAAAATTAATTCAGAGCTTTTGTTAAATCTATAAAATATGAGTGTATTTTTAGCATGATAAATATATATGTGCATTGATTTTCCCTTTATGTAATAGTTTAGTATGATAAGGTTATCTGTTACCTGTAAGTTTACAAATGTATTTATTTAACATTTATTTATTGGGAAAGTCCAACTGGGACAGAGCCCATTTTCAGCAGAGGCCCATGGAGAAATGCTCCAAAAGCATGTCTTTGGAAATATCTTTATCTCTTCACCTTATTTGACCTATTTATTTAGAGATTTAATTATAATAATGTTGAATGAGTGAATTTTCTTCTTCTTTCGGCTTTTCCCAGTTAGAGGTCGCCACAGCGGATCATCTGTCCGCTCATGATTGGCAGTAGAGTTTTACAGTGTCGAGTTGCCAGCCCGGCGCCCAACCTTCCACAGAAGGCACACACACACACACACACACACACACACACACACACACACACACACACACACACACACACACACATACACACACACACACACACACACACACACTCACACCTAGGGCAAATTTAGAGTGTCCAATCTACCTGCAGCATTTCTTTGGGATATGGGAGGAAACCGGAGCACCCGGAGGAAACCCACGCAACCACAGGGAGGACATGCAGACTCTGCACAGAAGGCACCCCAGCCTAGGATCGAACCGGATAACCACTTGCTGTGAGGTGGCAATGCTAACCACTGCACCACCGTGGCCCCCCAATGCTGAATGAGTGAATAATTTAGGAATATTTAATGGATAATTTATACTACCATTAAAAATAGGTACACAGTACACTATTTGTTGGATTATTTCGTATTTGTGATTAATAGAAGAGGATTATTAAGCTTTTATGTATTAACTGGGGAGAATACATTTAAATGGAAAAACATATAAGTAAATTAATATAAATTAATAGTTGTATTACTTTTTAACTTATATATAATATTAAATTATTTGTAAGTCACTCTAGCTTTTTGCTAGTTTTTTTATAAATTTTTAGGTATTGTTATGTAGAGAAATAGTATAGCAATTTCTCTATTCATTAGGCAAACTAGGAACTTTGGTATCCATGGTAGGTTGTGTTTTGTTAGTAATATATACAGTTACAGGTCTACCTGACATTGCCGATAGTCCAGAATGTTGACAGCCATATGGCCGACACCATATGATCGACATTTGGATTGCCGACAATGGGAAACCGGCACCTCACTATAGTGCGATCTCGGAGATGGTATATTAAAGTTACAGGAGGTGTGGGAGGTGGAGCCCCCTACGGGGGATGCAGATGGGCGGAGCCCACCTGCTAGCACTTTAAAGGAAATTTTATTTCCTTTTTTGTGGATTTATTCACAATGTTGAGATTTTGAATGTCGGCCATATGGTTGTTGGCAGTCTAAAATTTCGACATTATGAAGTAGATTCACAGTTACAGTTATAAACTTGATTTTGTTTTTGTTATTTATGACTTTTAGTAGTTTAGTTTGTAGAAATGAATTAAAAAATGTGGAATGTTAAGATAGTGTTTGAGGAATGCATTAGAGTCTTGTATACAGTTAAATTACTATGGTGGATAAATGTGTCATGTTATCTTTTAAAAGAAATCTTTTTAAATACACAGTATGGATAGTTTAATTCTATTATCTATTAATGTAACTGTATTAAATAATGGCAATAAAAGGAAAGCATTTAAATATTTAAATTTAAATAAATGAGACATTATATTCTTGCAAGAGACCAGCTTGATAGATAAAGATGTACCTTATTTAAATAACATAGGTCATGAAATGTTATCATTTACTTATTTTAACAAAAATTGGAGCAGAACTGCTATACTTTGGAGAAAATCTACTGTAATGCCTAAGGCCATGGCATCCATTAATGATCCCAAAGGAATTTACACATTTGTAATAGCTAAATATAATGGCAAACTCTATGCACTAGTTAAAATTTACTGGATCCCTGGAATAGATGCAAGAGTGGCTAAAGCTCTTTTAAACTTACTACAAAGTAATTAGAAAGGTAAGGGATTTTGACTGCATATCTAGTATAGAGGATACAAATGAACAGAAGAAAGCTACAATTCTGTCATCAGCTAAAGCACTAAAGAGGTGGGGTAGTAAAAATAATTTAGATAATTTAATAGTAAAAGCATAAGATAAGTCATTCTTCTTCACTCGTTATTCTTATGTGCATGGGACACAGACTAGCATTAATAGGATTTATGCCTCTACAGAGTTACTTAATAAAGTGAATTATTTTAAAACTATTCATTGTTCTTTCATGATCATAATGCACCAAGTATCAATATATTAATGGATATAAAGAAATTTCAGATTATTTATAGAATCCCAGTATATATGATGAACTTAAAATAATTTAAGTATTATCTAAAGGAACAAATTGAGAATTTTTTTATCTTTGAATGACAATGGTCAGGTTACTAAAGTCATACTATGGGACTACTTAAAAATGCATATTAAAGGTAGAATGGGAAGATTGTCTAATAATGAAAGAGTGGGATAGATGAAATACACAAAGCGAGATTTGAACAACAAAGAAATTTGCTAACTGAAATCATTAAAAATTAAAGAGAAAATATCAAACATGTTTAACACATAAAGTAGAAATAGCTTTAGAATAAATAAAATCCCACAGTTGTGCAGTGACTTCAATCTACATAGATTAGCTAATAGAAATAAGATGTTAAGCAAAAAGACACAAATCAATAATATCCAAAATCCTCAAACTAATAAGCTTACTTCAGATATTTTTTTGAAAAATCCATGAGGATCTAAAGATAAAAATAATAATCCTGATGATTGCAAAATTGACAGGCATTTAAAGAAAAATGTTACTAATATACTTAATGGCCAAAAATATCTCTGTTGAATAAGCCTATTACCCCAATAGAAGTTAAAGAAGCTTTAAAAACAGGGGAAAAATGGTAAAGCTCCAGAGTTATATGGTTTCAGTATGGAATTATATAGTCTGCTTCTATTAAATATTTTAGAATTACTTAGTGATGTTTTCGAGATAATTCAGTGACAAAATAATTCCTCCCTTGTGGAATTTATTTGTAATCTCACCTATACTTAAACAAGGAAAGGATAAGTTAGTTTCCTCATATAGAGCAATTTCATTATTAAATGTAGACTTTAAAATATTTATTTCCATCTTCACTACAATATTAAGAGCTATAGTAGATAAATTGATTAATAAAGCTCAAAGAGGATTTATAGTCGATTTATTAACATGTGATAATATAAAAAGGGTAGTAACTATCTTAGATTTAGCAAAATGAATGAACAAGAACTTGGCCCTAATTGGTTTAGATATTGTGGGAGCATTTGATTCTTACATTGAAATTACTTGTTTAAAACCTTAGAAGCATTTGCATTTCCAGAACAATTTTTGGAATAGTAAAGAAAACTGTATAGCTACTCCAAGGCATATGTTAAAATTGAATCTTACATTTCTCATAGATTCACTTTAAACAAAAGCACAAAGCAAGGGTGTCCCTCTCCCCTTCTACTGTTTGCATTAGTTATCAAACACTTAGCTAATAGTATAAGAAACAATGAAAAAATCGATGGATTCTCAATTAACAAGGATTGTCAAAAAATACAGCTTTTTGCAGATGATATGTTACTAACTATAGGACATTTAAATTATTCAGTTGAAGAAATAGATGAGGAAAATGAAAAGTTCCAAGAAGTATTGCTGATGAAATTTAATGATAGTAATAAAATTGAAACTTTAGTGTTAAATCACTCACTAGATAGTAAGTTTAAAGATAAATATAAGTATAATTAGGAAGGAAAAAATATTTAGGAATAAAAATCTATCAAGATGTGATTAAGATTATTAATCACAGTTTTAAAAAAATTAATATATATATATATATATATATATATATATATATAATATATATTTTACTTTTGAGGATTGGTTAGTATTTATTAAAATGATTATATTACCCAAGATTATATATATATATATATATATATATATATATATATATATATATATATATATATATATTGCATTCAATAGTTTTAATACATAACTAAAAGCTTTTAAAGAAAATAGAAAAAATGTTAGCTTCATTCTTATGGTATCCTACAAATCTGAGAATTGCTTGTAGAAATCATATAAGATTATAAGAGTATGGTAATATTAGCTTCTCAGATGTTGAATCTTATGGTATTCCTGCACATTTTAACTCCATTATACTCTGGATAGACTCAACTTATACTTGTCAATGGAAAACCATTCAGAAACAATTTTTACTAAATTCTTTTAAGTTTATCAACTATGATAAGTTAGAACTATGTAACAATTCTTTCATCTGGTTAATAAAATTTACCTTAGAAAGAAATTAATTTAAATATTTAGACTCTGCATACATATATGAATTCAATTCTTAAAACAGTTAAGAAATATATTTTTAAAACTCCATAACTATCAAAATGGAAATGTTTGTGCATTCCCATTGCACACACCTCTGGATTTAAGGAAACTCAGAACAATGTTAAAATTCATTTACTAATGAGGAGTGAATTAGTGTTATGGTTTGATTGCTTTGAAAAAGGAAAAGCTAAGTTGCCAGAATATTTAATGAAAGATTATAAGTTGGATGAATCTGTTAACCTGTTAATGTTATCCATCACTAAGAAATTAAATGAATTTGTAGATAATGAGTAGAGAAGAACAGAACTCTGTTTCCCCGTTATATGAATGTTATCATTGAAGGTAAATTTATCTACAGTGGAAGCTTGTCCAAGTTATATATGGTAATTACAAATAATAATTTTGATGCAAAATTCTGGAACTTTTTAGATAGTAGTGGATTGAATGACTCAGTAGATGGTAAGAATAACATTTTGTTACTTAAATTACTTAGTCAAACTTTTTCAAGTTTATACATTGTATGTGGAAATGTATAAATAGAATGTTTGCTACTTCCTCTAAAATCTCTAAGATTAGTAAAAGGGCAGTCTGTTGGAGGTGTAGTAAAGATGTAAAAGCTGATTGGACCTGCATGTTTATGGAATGTAAAAAATTAAATGTATATTGGGAAGATGTAAATATTTTAAGGGGTTAAGGCTGATATTTGTTCTTTAAATAGATCAATAATACTAATTCATATTCCACTTTCTGTATCTGTAAAAGTCAAAAAGAAAAAATATGCTGGAGTCTCCTGGCAGTAGCTCAAAAAGTTATCACAAAATACTGGCAATCAAATTTAGTTTCTACATTTGAAAAATTTTTAAATTTAACAGCATTACTATATAAAACTGAAAAATAGATGCGATCATAATAATATCTATAAATCATACTAAGACTTTAAGTGGTTAGGATAGCCTTGAAATGTTGCTATTAAAATACCAAGACTTGAGATATTAATTGCATAAGATTACCTTAACGATTTAATGTATTCCTAATACATTATAATAGTATGTAATGTTGAATTTCTTCCTTTTTGTGTATATATATTTTAAATAAGTTAAATTAATAAATTTTTTCTTAAAAAAGAAGTGTGCACAGCATTAAACAAACATATTGCTATTACTGTTCTCCAGTTAGACATACTACCAGATTGTTATCAAGCCAGAGCGCTAAAAAACATGCCAGGGAATCTGTGGGCAGCCAGTGTGGGATCAGGCTGCCTATATAGGCGAAACAATGAGAACATTTGTTAGACCTAACTGGATTGTTACTTTGGTCTATGTATGCTGTTAATAATGCCCATCTCTGTCTACTTCTCAGACAGCATTTCAAGTGAAATCTTTATGATTAAAGTGCTTATTCGCATTTAATAAAAGTCTGCTTCAGCACATATTTTCCCTTTTTTATTTCTGCTGTTATTTAAGAGAAGGAGTCAGTTTTAGGGCTCACATTGTTCCATTTTCTTATTTCTGCTTTTTTGTAAGAGCAGGAGTCAGTTTTAGATGTGCTTTGAAATACCATAATTTTTAGCATGCTATCATTATTATTATTTTCAAGTAAAAGATAATCCACCTTTGAAAATGAAAGCCTCTTCTCACCTTAGTGATCTCTGTCTGTAAATGGTGAAAGATGATTGCCTAAACACTGTCATCCTCTACATGTACGCTACAGATGTCACTTCCTAAATCCCTACTCTGCACTATAATAAGCCACACTTAGCTTATTACCAGCAGAGAGGGAAGGAAGTAGATGTCTAGCATACCATTTCACTACAGGGTCTTCTTTTAACATTTAGAGTATATATTTCATTAATATATTAACCGCATGAACAAAATAGTTAACTGTTTTGTTGGTAGAAAAGTGTTTCACTATTAATTTTGAAACCATATTTTTCATAATTTTTAAATGAAAAGCATTATGAAATAAGTGAGTTACTACAAAATCCAATGTTCTGGCATTACTATAAATTGCTGATGTAAGTTGGCACCATACCTCTCAACTGTCCATATTTTCACAGAATGTCCAGGTTTTTGCCTTATACACTTTTAGTCTGTTTCTTGTAAAATGTGTGGTTTTCTGGCAAATCAGTGAGGACTGCATTCATTAAATTATGAGAAGCATTTTAGTTTCAGACTTATTATTATTCAGAAAATGCCTGGTAACACAGTATCTTTAGCAACTTTCTAAGTTTATTAAAGTGATATTTAAAAGTTATCCCTATTTCTAGGCCTTTGTCCCCCTCCCCCCATCATTTTTGGCTTTGTCCAGATTTCTTATGCTAAGAGGTTGAGAGGTATGGTTGGCACCCAATGTTAAATGGTTAAAGGCACATGTGACATGCCAACCCATCTTTTCAGCTGTTTTCATGTAGTATATCACAGTGTTTCTAAATTATTATTAGATACTAAAGGATGATAAGATGCTACCTGTAACATTCTGCATGAATGTGTATATTTTGTCTTCTTTGTTTTTGTTTAGGTTACACAGTAGTGAAGTAGGGGACTCAGGAATTGAACTGCTGTGCAAGTTTTTGAAGAGGACTAGTTATAAACTGGAAAACCTAAAGTAAGTAGATGAAAATCAAATAGTACACTGGAAAGATGATGGGAAGATATGTATGAAACAATTAGTCTGTGCAAAAGAGAGAGACAGAGAGAGCACAAGTTTCTGGAGGAAAACTATTAGTTTTCCCTTTGTTTGCTTTGCTCTTCCTTAAGGAAACTGTGTACTACCCTTAAGGCTGGAAAACTATATTTCATCTGTATTACTTTATGTTCTCTCTCTCTCTTTCTCTCTCTCTCTCTCTATATATATATATATATATATATATACACACACACACACACACACACACACACACACACACACACACATATATGTATCTAATGATATATTGGTAGACAGATAAAGACACAAGTTACATATGAAATATATGTGTGCTATATGAACTAAGTTATGATGTTGGTTTAGAGAGTAAGTTTGTAACGTGAATAATTGACAGAGCCGGAAGGAGTACTTTGTGGAAATCCTGAATATGATAGACTGATAGACTGCCTTCTTCTTCTGAAGTCATGCTAGAAGTAAAAGGTAAAACTGCATGCATTTTGGTAGATGAGATCACATGGCAAACAGTTTCTTTTAACAGGACTGCAGTACTGGATGAGATTCAGCTGGAAATGCTGAAGATACTGGGCATTTTAGGATTGTAATGGTTAAGTCATCTTTTCAATGTTTTGTTATTGAATGGGCAGTACCTCTGCACTGGCAAAGTGGAGTAGTGATCTCTAGCTTCAAAAAAGATGATGACAAGGTGTGCTCCTTTTTATAGAGGTGTCAAGTCCTCAGTCATCCTAGGAAGAAATACGTCAGCCTGTTAAAAGGATGCTTCATCAAGAGTAGAATCTCAGAATTAGGAGGTGAAATGCAGATTTTGTTATAGCCATGAAATTGTGGATTAGCTCTTTGTCATTTCACAGTTACTTATGGGATCATTAGAGTTTGCCAGGACTGCCTATATTTAATTTATAGACTTGCTGCTTTTTTACTAATGATATTTAGTTAGGATCCATTTAAGTGGTCAGTCTGCTCTCTTTTGAAAGAGATTGCTGCTCTCTCTCTCTCTCATATCTATTGATTTATACAGCTGTAAATATGCTACTCAGAGTATAAATATGTGTTTAATATCTCACATATTTTTTGCATTGTATAATGCTTTTGCTTTGCATCCATTAATTTTTGACTAGGTATAATTTTGAGACTATTATTCAATGTTATTAATAATTCTTTAATTTGTTAATTTTAGTACCTTTCATTTGCATTGCTTGAGACATGGACTGTTCTTGAAAAGGGTCTCTGAACCAGTGCACCTATTCAATTAATAAAATTAAATAAACAAATAGGTGGATAGATAGACTGTTAAATGTTATGTGGGGAGTGCTATAATAATATTGAGTCCTGGGACTGCTGTTGTATTATATTTACTTCCTTTGTTTTTGGCATTTAGTCATTTGCATTTAAGGTGAATGAAGAACTCTGTCAAGGGTGCATTTTGTCTCCCTCATGTTTGAGACTTCCATTTCAAGGAACAGCCAAAGTTTGGAAAGTATCCAGTTTAGGATATATTTTTGTTTGTTGTCCACAAGTAAACTGTCCTCTGTCTCACATGACTTCAGCATCCAGCTTGCAGTAGAGCAATTCCCTGCTGAATATGAAGCAAATGGGATGAAAATCAGAGGTCATATCTCTCTCCTAAAATAGAGTGGATTGCTTTCTGTAGGTGATAGGGGGGAATCAGTTACCTCAGTAGCAGGAATTTAAGTATCTTGAGGTTTTGCTCATGAGTGAAGGTAGAGGGGACATGGAAATTAGTTCATGGGTGCAGAAGTGTCAGTAATGCATGTATGGCACTGGACTGGGATGGCAAAAAGAGAGAGAAATCACTTAATGAAGATCTCACTTTATGAGCACAAGACTTGGGTAGTAACTGAAAGGAAGCAATGGTAGATACAGACAGTAAGTATAAGGTTCCTTTGCAAGTTAGCCAGGCTAATTCTCTTGATAGAGTGAGGAACCTAGTAGTCAGTGAAAATATCAAAGAACAGCTTCTGCTGTTCCTTATTGAGACTATCTAGTTTAATGTTTTTTGTAAATTGTGAGAATTCCCCCAGGGCATCTTCTGCAGATGGTATACCAGGAAAGTCTACTCATAGGAGACTACAGCTCAGACACATGATGTATTGTAGGAATGTTATTTCTTATCCATCCAGGTAATACCAAGGGGGAATTGGATAGACTTAAAATTGCCCACAAGGGTGGCTAGCCTAGCACTTGCCTGAGAACCTCTGTCAGATACATACATCATGACCACAGATGGATGTAGCAGTTCAGAAGTATTTAGCAAAGCTAAGTCCACCGTAACATCTCATTCAACTGATGTCGTAATATAACCATGCATTGAACAGAAAGATATTGGCTAAGCTTCTGGTGTCATTCTAAGGGGATCCAGTATCTGTCTGCCTAGGATGACATGATCGACAAGCCACAATGCTTTGCCAGAGATGGCCTGCACCTGTCGCCCCTGGGATTTCGGATACTGGCTAAGGCTCAAGCCACCCCTATAGTGCCTTTTTAGGCAAGGTTCAAATGACAAATTCACCACCCTAACAGGTACAAGCAAGAAGAATCTGAGTGTATTGCTACTCAATGCTAGAAGTCTAAACCTCAAAATGCACTCTCTCGAGGCACTCCTTAAAATGGAGAACATCAACATCTGTGCAGTGACAGAGACCTGGTTCAAGGCTCCAGAGAGTACCACTGCATTACCAGGCTATAATTCACACCACACCTTTCGGCCACCTAACCTGGACCAAAACACTAAAGGCGGAGGCGTGTCCATATTCATTAAGGATATCCACACCTACAGGCTAGTTGCTCAGCATAATGCATCCGAGATTATCCAAGTGCAACTAACTCTGGGCAAGACCACAATCCAAATTGTAGCTTGCTACAGATCCCCCACCATGCCCCAGGATTCCCACTCCTCATTTCTTAATACACTGGAAAATATTAGGGTACAACCTAACACCCTAATAATGGGCGATTTCAACTACCCTACCATTAACTGGGAAAATTACTCGTGTACCAATTCTTGTGCTCAACGTTTTCTGGAATTCATAAATTCCAATGCCATGGATCAACTTATCCACACTCCCACCAGGAACAGCAATATCCTAGACCTGGTTATTACCAACATGGGCAACCGGTGCTCAACACCAGAGGTCAGTTCCTCGTTGGTCAGATCCGACCATAAGCTAATCACCCTAGACATCCACATCCCTCCCCCACCCCCCATTAGGGAAACCACAATAAAAGATTTCTCCAAAGCCAGCTTCACGCTTCTTAAGACAGAAGTGGAAAACTTCACGACACCCATGCTGACGGACAATAGAGGTATGACTGCTGAATCCTACACAAATGCACTTTATAAGCACTTACATGAGTGCATGGATCGTGCAATCCCTAACAGAACCAAGATGCTATCCTCCAAAAAAAGGAAGCCAATCTGGTGGTCCCCTGCCATAAACAAACTCTACAACAAAAGAAAGAAACTGTTGCAAAAAAGAGTAAAATCCCATGATTGGAGAAACTCCCTGGTCAGCTTCAGTAAGAAGCTGAGATCCCTCATAAAATCATCCAAAGCTAGTTATGAAAACAAAATCACCACTGACTCTAAAGACAACCACAAAGCATTCTATAGCTATGTCAAGAATCTCAATGGCAACACTCAGATCTGCTCTGAGTTACAGCACAATGGCACTAAATATACAGAACCAACGGATATTGCCAACATCCTGGCAGATAGGTTCAGTGCTAACTTTACCCCTCTGTCATCCCCTAAGGGCCCATCTCTATACCAGAAGAATGCAAAGTTCCTGTAATCACGGCTGCACAGGTAAAAAACACACTATCCAAAGCCAAGAACACAGCATCCATGGGACCTGATGACATCCCAGGCTGTGTTCTACATGAACTACAGAATGAACTGGCACCCCTCCTAAGTACCATGTTCAATCATAGCCTCACCTCAGGCTATGTGCCCACTGAATGGCGCACAGCGACAGTTATCCCACTCCACAAAGGGGGAGCCACCACAGACCCCAGAAACTACTGCCCAATTAGCCTAACGAGCCTGTTCTGCAAGGCTATGGAGCATATCATCATGGAACTTCTAAACAATGACATTGGTAATCTCCAAACTCAGGAACCTACCCAGTTCAGGTTTGTAAAAGGCAGATCATGTCTCCTAAACCTGATAGACTTCTTTGAAGCAGTCACCAAAGCCGTAGATGAGGGTAAGGTGGTTTACACAGCCTATCTAGATCTCGCCAAGGCTTGTGACACCATCCCCCACTCTGGCATTATAGATAAACTCACTAAACTAGGTATAAATCCCTATGTCACAAGATGGGTTGCCAACTGGCTCACTAACAGAACCCACACTGTGAAAGTAGCAGACTCCAAATCCAGCTTCAGACCAGTGACAAGTGGAGTACCACAGGGTTCAGTCCTGGGTCCTCTTCTGTTTGGTGTCTACTTCTCTGAAGTACAGGCAAACACAGAAGGACTTTGGCTAATGAAGTTCGCAGATGACTGCAAACTAGAAGCCATAATCAAAACTCCAAAAGATGTGGACATCCTACAAAAGGGCCTTGCTGAGACAGATGCCTGGTGTCAAAGCCATGGCCTCAAGCTCAATGCCAACATTGTCATTCCTTTTGGTAAAAACTCAGTACCCATGAACTACCACATAGGTGGTAGTCTACTTGACACTGAAAGTGTGATAAGAGACCTTGGGACACAGGTGGACAGTAGTCTCTCATTTGATAATAACATCGCCACAGTAGTCAGGAAATCCTTCTATGTGGCACACCTCATCACAAAAGGTTTCTCATCCAGGAAAAAAGAGATCTGTTCCCCTCTACTCGTCACTCATTAGACCCATTATAGAGTACAATGCCCCTTTTGGTATGTACCTCACAAGACATCTACAACAACTGGAAAGGCCACAGAAATACCTCACAAAGAGGATTACTGGCCTCAAAGAGATGCCCCATGCAGACTGTCTCAAAAAACTGCAGCTTCACTCCGTTGCATATCGCCTACTCAGAGGCGATCTCTGCCTAACACACAAAGCTATGTCAAATCCAGAGCTTTTAGACATGCTCCACTTAAAGAAATCCCAATCCCTACGAGCTACACGCTCTAGGGACCTAAACGTCGTCACCACAATAAATAGAACATGCTGGAGGGATAGATTCCTGTCCCAGAGACTTCCCATACTCTGAAACAAACTACCTATCTATATCAAACAAAGCTCCTCATTAGCACTGTTCAAGAAAAATCTTGATGATTGGATGGGAGATAGGAAATTCACCCCGGGGAATCACTTCTGTGGCTCTGCTCGACAGTGGCACAGGAAGATAATTTTCTTGGGTGGCGAAAGCCAGGGTACCTTTGGCTAGGCTTATATAGGGCCAATAGCCTAGTACCTACCTATGAACCTATATGTATATGATGCATTTAAGTTTTCAGGATGATGATGATGATGATAAGTGTCTTTCAATTAGCACACAGGAATAAAGCTCTAAGCTATTATGCTTCCTGTGCCCAGAGTACATGGTTTGATTCCTTCCACCTTCATTTTACTACCGTGTGACTCTGAGCAAGTAATTTAACCAGACATTGATCCAGGGCCGCTCCTGAAAAGGGGCATTTGTGTGCAGTGGGCTTACCCAGTCAACAAGTAAAAAAAAAATAATTCTGTCAGTGTACAGTGTCTCCTCTAGAAAATAATATTTTTGTGGAGACTTTAAACTTTACGGTAGAATTCTTCATCTGGCATGTAGGCAACCTTTCTTCCCTGGTTAAAAAATATAAAGTGATAAGAAAGCTCCTAGATTTGAGATAGACAGCACTACCATTTTACTACACTTTTCATTATGTTCAAAATTCATACAGTCAGTGACCAGTTTCATATGATGAACTTTCAAAAAATGACTGACAAGATGTATAAATCTTCTTTAGACAGACTGGACGTACACAGTTCCTTTAAGGCAGACCATGCTACTATTTCTTTATCAACAAATAACTCTAGAGTGAGAAAACTGTCTGTTTAGCATATTTACCCTTCTGTAAAAGTTGTAGATTACTAGATAAATATGGTAAAATAATATACACATGTAGTACATTAGTTGTAGTGCACTGGATTATTTAGCCCACCAGGTTTTATATCAGAGTTCTAGTTTATTACAGTCCTGGAGCATTAATGATGCTGATAGCTTAGGAAAATTAGAAGGTACAGTTTGCAAAACTGGAAGTCACATCCTGACATTTTTACATAATGTTGAAGACATTACATCAAGAATGGGCTGCTTAGCGCAGATTTTGAGATGACTTGTGTGCCCTACTACATAGTCACACAGTATGAATGTTAGAACTACAGTAATGAATCCTCTACTGTCAGAAGATTTCTCATTTGGTCAATGAGCTGATGTATGTTACTGTTTCTGATTTAGAAAAAAAGGAAGACAATGTCTTAATTTAAAGGAATGTGTGCAGTTCTTTCTCAGTATTTAAGGCTGCATAACATACTAACAAATTACAAAAGGAATTCCTTATCAGTTGTTTCCTAAACAAGAAACAGTACAAAAGTATAGTCCAGATAAAATCACTTTAGTAGATCTAGGAGACTCTCTCTCAGATACTCACCCTATGGGGGGAATAAAGAACCCTTATTGAAGTTTCAAGAAGTTTATTCAGTTAAGAAGGCAGATGGATGAATGTTCTTGCGCTAATGAAAGTTTCTTCAACAAAAGACATATAAAGTAAGACAGTTACAATTTAAATTCATCAGGAAAAGGCAGATATAGCCAGAAACCTTCACTATGACTGCACCCTCTTTTTACCTGCTTTCTTTCCTAATAACCCTCGGAGGCAAACTTCAGAGAGATTTTCCTATGTGTCAAGACAGAACCACAGACCGATGGATTTTATAAACAACATGCCATGTCTGTAGAATATAATTTATTCAGAAACCTCAAATATAATCTGTTTTACAGATATCAAGACATTAAGTACAAAATGCTTTACAGCTGATGAATTAGTTATTAATAAAAAGTCAATGCTGGGATTACTTTCCAATCAAACAGTTTGATATTTTTATTCCAGACTCTTATTAGGTCCAGGAGAACATATATAGATCAACTGAATCAGAACAACTACATAAATAAAAAATCATTTAGAATGGTAACTCTGAAGACCGTATTTCCTTCCATAAAGCAAAATTCATACATGAAAATCATAGATATGGAAAATATCTTCACATCCCAACATGACTTCATAGAAATTACCTGATTTCAGATAGCTGTGCATCACTTTCAGTTTTCATTTCTTCTGTTTGGTCTACAGTGTATCCTAGCTTTTTGGTTTGGGTGTAAAATCTGCTGTGTTCAACTCTTTTACAGGCCCAAGGTTTTGTCAGTTGCTGTATTAGATAAGTCAGAGCTTCATAGTGTGGAGTTTTGTGGTTCAAGTGTGTAGGGTAGCCTTCTTTTTGACTGTGTTAATTTAGTCTGGCAGATAACCCAGAAGACTGTGGCTATGACCTGTTAAGCTGCTTCTTGTAGTTCTGGCTTTGATTCTGTCAGCCTCCATTTGCCTACTGTATGACTCTGAACAAATCACTTAACAAGACAGTCATTGGGGCAGTTCAGAGACTGGCCTAGACTTCTCAAGAATCTCAGTGATCTCCTTGACAACATGCCTAGTAATTACCTAATCACCTAAGCACATAGCTGTAATGTTCCACTCTCTGGGAATAACAGTTCTCTGCCATCCCTTCAGTGTCAATTACATTTCTAGAGGCAGTCATGGATTCAGTCCTGATAGAAGCTTTTTATGTCAGAACAAGCAGAGAATCACACAATGCTGACAGAATTCTCTTAGCAGCAAGCAATCCTTGCAAGACATTTTCTGAAAGATCTGTGGTACATCTTTTTGCTTTTTTATATTTCCATGTGGAAGGATTTATTTGGGAAAGACACAATGGCATCTCAATAATCTACAGATCTGCTGAAAGTGATTATTTCTATTTGCTTAACATTATATCGCAAATGTATCCACTGGAGTGACATTACTTTCCCCCCCAATAAAAAGTTCACAGTATCCTACAACAGATTCTTTGAAGTAGGTCTCTGGGGCCCATGTCAGCATCCTTCCAATGCAGGAAAACTGGTCAGCCAGAAGAAGTCATTTCATATTAATTTAAAAGATATGAAAAACAGTTTATGTGGCCCGGGTCCCCTGCAAGATAATTTCCAGCAAAGATACCTTTAGATCAGTGTTGTACATAAATTAGGAAAAAAATCAGATCCTTCCAGCTGTATAGAGGGGCAATCCAGATTTGTGAGTGGGAATTATAACTCAGTTTTCATTTCTCAGCATTTATGTCCCATGTTTACAGAATAATTTAACAGATTATTTTAAGAAAAATATAGCATTGGCTAATGAAAAGAAACTAGATTCACAAACATTTCAAGACATTTTCCAAAGGCAGAGCCATTCAGAAGTAGACCTGTTTGCTACACATCCCAAAAGATACTACCACAGTCATATGGTTCATTAAGGAATAAGAAAGAACTTACCCATACCATCTATGCAGAGAAGCCAAGGGCAGTTTAAAATGGGTATTGAACCTCAGAGTAATTATTCAGGCAGCTTACTTTTTATGCAAAGAGAACTTCCTGGCAGACTCAGGTCATCACAGTTCACTGTCTATGATTTACAAGTAGCAGATGTGAATCTCAATATTCAGAAACAAAAGAGGGCTTTTGTGGAGACACAGGTGAATGAATTTTCTCCCAAGTACAATATTGAAATTATGTTTTGCCCTTTAGTTCCTTATCCTCAAGGGTAGAAACTTACTTTTTCCATACACTTTGGACCTGTAATGTCTGATTCGCTGTGAGCTGATGACCACTTTCAAGCTGTATTGTGCTATCCCTCTGATTCATATTGAGCTGCTGATCACTTTTAATCTGTATTATGTCCTCCGTCTGATTCATTGTGAGGTGCTGATCACTTTAGATCTGTATTGTGCCCTCCTTCTGATTCATAGTGAGCTGCTGATATCCAAGAGGGCATCAGTAACCTCATTCTCATAACACCTAAGTCTGTAAAACAAGGGTGGTTCATTTGTCCTATATCTAGCACATTGTCCAGGTGTGTGCTTTCCTTACAACAGTGTTTTTTATCACAACAGTGGAGAGTTCTGACTTCCAAGGTGGCTGCACATTGAGTAACAGCTTAATTATGTCTCTCCCAGTGGAAAACAGAAACTTAGCAAAGAAAGCCAGTGGACATCAGTTTCTGGGTAAATTTCACTAACTGGCTAGTAAGTGCACTGCCTGGATGCCAGGAAAAAAGAAATACAGAGGACCCAAAGGGAAGTTATCTACAAAAGGGGACAAATAAACATTGATTTGGAAAAGTACTCCAGCTGCTCAGCAAAAAACAGTGCAAGCTCCAGACATGACGTACAGTAACCTGGAGGAAAATATAAGGCAACTCCACATATACTTGATTAAAATAAATTAAACACTGATAAAGTATATCAACTCAAACAATAAAAGGCTGGAAAAAATGGAAGAAGCTTTAAACAGATATTCAGATAAGGTGATAAAACTCCAAAACTTAGAGGTCTAAATGAAGAAAAGGCTGGCTGAATATGAGACTGCACAAGAAGAGATGTTTAAAAAAAATAATGGAATTAGGGAACACAGTATTTAGGGAAAACCTGATATTTTCTGCTGTACCCAAGAATCTGAAAGGAACAGACTATATTAATTTTATGAAAGCACAAATAAGCAACTGAACTGGTATTCCACAATAGGAATTCTTAACTGAAAGGGCACGTCATCTGTATGTTCCAAACCTGGCTATGATAAAGCAACCTAGACCTTTAATAGCAAAGATGCAGTCTTACCAGCAGAAGGAGTTAATTCTGATAAAACTGTGGCAGAAGGGCAAAGTACTAAAAGTGTGAGACAGCAGAGGATTTGTGGAGAATGACTACTCATTGTACACCAGGCAGAAGAGAAATAAATTTATTATATTACTCAGGGTATGTTGAGAAGCAAGTATGAGATTCAAACATCTGTACACACCTATCTTCAAAATATTTTTCCCTGGAAGGACAAAATCATCTTTTTTAAAACAAAATCATTTTTTGATGAAGTACATGCTAAGGAAGAAGTACAAAAGTTTGTCCAACAAATAGTGAGCTGTGAAACAGAAGGATTTTCGGCTTCCTGATCTTCTGGTAATAAAGACCACAGAGAGACTGTGCCAGTGAAACATTTTCCAATTTTTCAATGGAAAATGATTGAGAGAAGGAAAAAGCACAAGACTCAACTAGAAGAATAGAGAGTACTTTAGAAATGAAGCAGAGACGGGATTGGGGAGATGGTGATGAACAGGAATAAACCCAGTAACTTGAAAATTGACAAATGTGAGACTACAATGCAATAATTATATTTGTGAAACATGACAGAATAAGAAGATCTGGAACTACTGGACTTTTTTGGCCTTTGTTAAACTTGTAGGGGACTGGAAAGCATATGCTCTACTTCATGTCATTAATGTTTGGAAAAATACTCAGGAGAGGGGAAGAGGAGGGAGAAAGCTAACTGCAAGTAAAACAACTTTTTCGTAATGGTACTATTTTAGTAGTGCATGATTTTCTTTGCATGCTGTAAAGTAAAGTTTTCTCAGTTATTTTAAGTGTAATGGGAATACTGATGTAAATGAGTGCGCCTTTTTTCCCTTTTTTCTTTCTCCCTTCTTCCCTCTTTCTCCTTGTTCAATTTTAAGAAATGTAGGCACTGCAATGTAAAAATTGTTGCTTTCTGTCATTTCTGCATAGGGGAGTGACGAGGTTAAGGCCCTTAGCTTAATCTAGTAACAAGTTTTTAAAAAAGTAAGTAAATGAAAAAGAATATTCAGTGTTATACAGCTTTCTTTCTAGTAAACAAATGTAAGGATGGCAGTTTTGTATCTGGTGCTCATGTCTGTAGGACACAATCTGATAAAGAAAAATGGCTTGGAGAAAATGTTTCTGAAAGCATTCAAGTGTTTTCCCAGCTGAGAGATCTATAAAGGTAAGACAAAGCCAGACATCACTTAGTAGAAGCACAGGCTGTATCATGCACTTAACACGGAAAACCCTTCTTTTAAGGTATCTCAGGTTTGTGTGTGTGGCTGTCAATTTGTAGCATTTGTTTATATTAGGAGGGTAACCCTTCAGTATTTAAAGATGTACATAGTTTTTTGTCTTATTATTAAGTTAATAGGTTTGGTAGGGTTGGGGGGTTGTTTTCTTTGTTTGAGGGCTTTCAATAAAACAAAAAGTTTTGTAAGATGTGACATAGGCTCAAATGGAGATGACAAGAACCAACTGTATAAACTATTAACCTGCCAGCCAGCATATGCATGTAACACAAAAGCTGGAACTAGACATTTAACAAAAAAAGCTGTTATACATAAAAGGTGGAAATAATAACTTTTTAAGAATATGTTGCTTTCTGTAATGTCTTTAAACATCATTGGTCTCACAGATAAATACAAAAAAGAAAAAGTAGTGAACTGTACTAAAAACGGAGAGTGCAAATAACTGCTACAGGAGATACATTTGGAAAGAACTGAACATGTGAATTTGATAAAGGTTTTCAGGATGGTTATTCAGTGGAATACCTGGGACAAAGGAAAAGAGGTGTACTTATATTTGCAACTGGAGCTCTAATAGTGAGAGAAGAAAATAAAAAAGATAATAATGGTAGATATGAAGTACTAAGGGGCTACTGGCAAGGGAGGAAGATTACACTGACGTAGTTATATTCCACTGAATACTGCTATAATGGAACTTAAAAAAAGTATGAAAGAAATAATCAGCTTTCAGCAAGGAACATTACTTATAGGTGGAGACTAAAAGGGGAAACATAACAAAGGAGGGCAGATTTTTGAAGAAATGTATTAAACTATTTGGTATGGAAGATGTGAATTCAGTGCCACGAGTTTGAAGTGAATTTACTTATTATCCCCCAAGATATTGGGCTAGGCGAGACAGAATTTACATTTCACAGGAACATGTGCATTTAATTGAAGGTCTTGATACACACCCAATAACTATTTCAGATCATGCACCAATAATAACTAAAATAAAAACACGGTAATAAAATAAAAATGAGACATTGGCACTTTCCTACCTATCTGTTGAAAAGAGAGGAATTTATGGAATGGGTAGTGGAAATTATTCAGGAGGTATTAGAGAAGTTTAAATTTCTTCTGAAAATATAGCTAGGGAGTGGCATAAAATTGGAATTTAAAAATTGGTTGGAAATAAAACAAAGGGAAATATGGTTAAGAAGCAACAAGAATTATTTAGTGGGACTGATAAATGTTAAAGTATTGCAAAATAGGGGAAATCACACAAAACAAGAAGAGGAGCAACTGCAGAATGCTAAACACAAAATAAGGGATTACATCAATAATATACATGAGTTTAGAAAGATTGCTGTTAAGCAACTGTTTTTTTGATAATAACTCTAGAGCCCAAAAACATTTAGCACTACATCTCAGGCAACAGAAAGTAGAAAGGGCTGTCACCAAGCTTAGGGAGCCTCTAGCAAGAGATTCTATAGAAGTATTAAACATATATTGGAAATTCTATGAAAGCCTGTATAAAACAGATATATATATATATATATATATATATATATATATATATATATATATATATATATATATATATATATATATGGAAATCAAGAAAAAGGTACACATGGAAATGTTTGTGGAAGAAATAAGTATGCCAAGGTTAGAGGAAGATGAGGTTCAATTACTAACAGGATAGGAGGAGATGAGATAAAAATGGTAATTTTTAATCAGTCTACAGGAAAGTCCCCAGGAATAGATGGTATTCCTGTGGAAGTTTGGAAGCTAGGAAGGGAAAAAAACTGATAAAGATCTGGACCTAACCACAAAGCAGTCACTTTCGAAGTCACCATCCCCCCCCCCCCCCCCAACTAGGGTCAAACAAAAAAAAAACCCTCCAAAGCTGATTACAGCCTCCTGAGAGAAGGTATAAACAGCTTCACAGCACCCTTCCCCTCCAGAGGAACTGGCACATATGTCCAAACCTACACCATAGTACTATATGAGCATTTATATAGCTGCATGGAATCAGGAATACCAGACAGGATGAAATCCTCCTCCTCAAGGAAGAGTACGCCTGTCTGGTGGACATCTACAATAAATAAACTCTATAATAAAAGGAAAATATTGCTGTCCAGGACCAAGAAGGAGTAGGTGTCTAATTGAAAGCAATCTCTCCTTAGCTTTAACAAGCAAATAAGAGCACTAGTGAAATCCTCCAAAGCAAACTTCAAGTCCAAACTGGCCACATCTACTAAAGACAGTCATAAGGCTTTCTTTACGTATATCCACAGTCTCAAGGGAAGCACCCAGATCTGCTCAGAACTGGTGGTCAAGGACAACACATACACAAACCCTGTAGATATGGCCAATCTGCTGGCAGACAGGTTCAGTGAAAACTTCACTCCTCTGTCCCCCCATCAGCAAAACAGGACATCCCCAGTACCTGCCCGCCTCCCCTTATCTCTAGGGAGCAAGTCATCGTGCCCTCTCATAGGCAAAAATATAGCCTCCATGGAACCCGATGAAATCCCAGACTGCATCCTACATGAACTCAGGCAGGAACTTGCAGCACCATTAGGCACCCTATTCAACCAAAGCCTGAGTACCGGCTTCATCCCAGCCAAGTGGAGGACAGCTACTGTCATCCCTTTGCGCAAAAGTGGAGTGTTCACCAATCCAGGAAATTATAGACCCATCAGCCTAACTAGCCTGATCTTCAGGACCATGGAGTAGATTATCATGGACCTCATTAACAAGGACATTGGCAACCTCCAGACACTTGATCCCACACAGTTTGGTTTTGTCAAGGGAGATCATGCCTGTTAAATTTGGCCGACTTCTTTGAGACAGTGACCAAGGCCATAGATGAGGGGAAGATGGTGCACACATCCTACCTTGACCTGGCCAAGGCCTTCGATATTGTTCCTCACTCAGGTGTAATCAATAAACTCTCTCAACTAGGCATCAATCCATATGTTACCAGATGGGTAGCAAACTGGCTAACTGATAGAACCCACCTAGTCAAAATAGGGGAAGCCACCTCAAGTGGTAGACGCGTAAAAGCAGTGTACACCAGGGATCTGTCTTGAGGCCTCTGCTGTATAGGATATACTTCTCAGAGGTGCAGGCCAAATCTAGTGGGCTATGGCTGACCAAGTTTGCAGATGACTGCAAGCTGGGTGCTGTCATCAATTCCCATAGTGAAGCGGACATCCTCCAAGAGGGTCTCACCCAAACAAATGACTGGTGCCAGAAACATGGCCTCAAACTGAATACCAAAAAATGCATCATCATCCATTTTGGGGAGAATGATGTCCTCACAAATTATCACATTGATAATAAGGCACTAAGCACGCAATCAGTTGTGAGAGATTTGGGCACCCAGGTTGATAGTAAACTGACACTTGATCACCATATTGCCTCCATTGTACAGAAAGCTTTCTATATGGCCCACCTCATTAGTAAGGTCATCTCATCCAGGGACAAGGTGGTCATAACATCCCTGTATTCTTCCCTTATAAGACCCATTATTGAGTACAATTCCCCTTTTGGCATGTACCTCACAAAGCACGTGCAGCAGCTGGAGAGACCACAGAGGTTCCTCACCTGGAGAATCCAGGGCCTCAAACATCTACCCTACACAGGCTAAAAGCCCTGTCCCTCTACTCAGTCTCCTGCAGACTCCTCAGAGGTGACCTCTGTCGGGCATACAAAGCAATTTCATACCCCATCCTGATGGGAGTGCTGCATATCCACAAGTGAAGCTCTACTCGAGTAACTCACATGAGTGACCTCAACCTGTTCTATGACATCAATAGGACTTGTTGGTGGACCAGATTTGTGTCCCAGAGACTCCCCCTTTAGTGGAATAGTCTCCCTCTCCATGTAAAGCAGAGTACCTCATTGAACATTTTTAAGCGCAACCTAGATAACTGGATGGGAAACAGAAAATACACCCCTGGGATTCCACCCATGTCCCTGCTTGACAGTAGCATAGGGTGCTGACTCATTGGAACATAGGCTAAATTCTTGGCTAGGCCTGTAAGGGCCTCAGGGCCAATAGCCTAGTAACTTCCTATGAAAGGTTTTCTTTAACAGTATTGTAAGCGGAAGAAAAGTACCAACATCCTGGAAGAAAGCAGTGGTAGCTGTATTACCTAGAGTGGGTAAAGATCCATCTGATCCAACTTCATGCAGGTCCTTTTCAATACTAAACCATTATTATAAAGTTTTTATGTATATAATGGCTAAAAGAATGGCAGAAGTGGTGCCAAAATTGATAGATATGGATCAGTGTGGTTTTGTGGAGGGGAAGCAGACATTTGATAACATTAATAGAGCATTGATGATCCAGAGGGAAGCAGAATGCAAGAAAATACCACTATTGGCGGCAGTTCTTGATGCATAGAAAGCATTTGACAGAGTATGTTTTGACTTTATGAGCAGGGCAATGGAAGCATTTGCATTCCCTGATAAAATTATAAGATTGATTAGGAGGATATATAAGGGATCAGAACCGAAAATTAAAGTGGGTGGGGTCATCTCTGATAATTTCTGCTTTGTGCAGAGGAACCATGCAGGGGTGTCCTCTCTCCCCTTTGCTATTTGCATTATATTTACAACCATTGGCAAAGAAAATAAGGGACTCAGAAGTTCAATGATATAATTGGTATAGTAGCCAAGAAAAGCTGGCTGTATTTGCAGATGGTATTATTTTATACCTGACAAAACCAGAAAGGGACATTACAGTGTTGTGGAAGATTTTGTGACAGTTTCAAATCTTTTCAGGATACAAAATGAATGAAGCTAAAACAAAGACAATATCGGTGAATTATGTACCCACACACTAATTGTTTCAGCAATATCCATATTTATGGGGATATTATAAAATGAAGTACTTAGGAGTGTGATTTAAAAATGATTCTGATGTGGCAGCTAAGGGAAGAGACTAAATGAAAGATAATACAAAAACTGAGAAAATGGCAGTTCTGTTGTATGGATATTGATAGTAAGATGCAAGAAGTTAAAAGGTTTTTAGTCTCTTTAGTCTTATACACAGCTCAGACATATTTTTATCAACCAGAGGAGAAGTTGTGGATAGCAATTAATAGAGATCTAAAGGATTTTTATCTTGTCAAGTGGGATAAATTGATTCTTTCAATAGAAGAAGGCAGATTGACATTTCCCGATTTCAATGGGTATTTCAGAGCAACACAGTTAAGGCTCATATACATAGCACAAGCAGAAAACTATAATTCAAAGTAGAAAGGGATGATGATGTAACAGGGGGGAAGCTCAAGAAACAAGGAGAGACTGGGATTTTTTGATGCAGACCTGTAAGGAGAATAACAATAATCATACAGAATATTATATTGATAAAGTAAAATAAAGTATTCTGAGAACTAAACCAGTACGGGGATGGTAAAAGGAGATTCTGCTGATAGGATTGACTGCAATTAGGGATACAGACAATAGACAAGGGGGAGCTAGAATTTATTGGAGAAAACTGGCAAAGAACCAAGGTACTGGGAGCCAATAACTAGAAAGGAAAAGGTAGTAGAATGGGAAGATGCCAAGAATTTATTTGGACTGCAGGTTAGAGGTTGCCTTCCCTATCAAGGATTGATGTCAGAGTATAGGCAATGAGAAAGAAATAGGGGGGTACTAAATGAAAGACCATCAGTGGTAGAGGTTTTAGTAGAATCTAGAAAAGAAGCTGCCATTAAAAAGGAATAATTAGTAGAGCATATAAAATATTGCATGATCACTATAAGAATTAATCAGAGGAGGTTAGAAAAGATTAGGAAGAGAGACTGGATAAGCAATTCACAAAGAAACAATGGAGGATATATGTATGTCTCCCAAATATGCAACAAAGTCTAGAAGATTTAGGATCTTTGCTTGGAAGTGTTTACATAGATATTTCTATACCCCAAGTAGACTCTAAATAATTTTGCCTCAGGTGGTCAGCAAATGTTGGAGGTATGATGTGGAAGAAAGATGTAATTGGGGTTATACTTTCCGGGAGTGTAATGAGTTGGCAGACTTTAAAGATTCCCTGCAGACTGCTTTGCCAAAGATATTGGGTGAGCAAATAGGTGTAACTAAGGAAATTATTCTTTTGAGCTATGCTACAGAATTGGAATCGCCTAGATGTAGTAAGGCCTTGTGAGTTTAATTATAGTGGCTGCCAAAAAGCAATTACTGGAAAATGGAAATCAAAGTATAAACAAACTTTACTAAAAGTAGTGAATATAGTAACAGAGATAAAACAACTGGAATTGGGATTTTTATAAAAGGGTGGAGGAGCAAATTACATAGGAAAAATGGGAATTCTGGAAACAGTACATGTAGAGGAGGAATGAGGTTAAAAGAATGCAGGATTTGAATGAGTTCTGTAATGTTTGACTGATAATAACAACTGAATAGATTATAAGTGATGTATAATATTTGCATCTACAGTTGTGTCAGCATGGTTTGTAATGTATAATGTTTACAACTGGAATTGTGTCAATATAGTTTGTTTTCATTTATATAAATGTAAGATTGCTTATGTCATAGGTTCATAGGTAGGTACTAGGCTATCGGCCCAAGGGCCTACGTAAGCCTAGCCAGCAAGGTGCCATAGCTTACGCTATGTAATAATATCATATGTGATAATTTAACAAAGATGTTTCTTGTTTATATAAAAAAAAAAAACAATGTAGTGTTCTGTATTCAAGCCTCAAATACCTAAACATGCATGTGTAGAGGACTTGCATCTGATACCAAAAAGCAAAGATTTTTCAGCAGATGTCATTTACACCTTTAAATACACAAGATAACTATCAGAATATCCTGTTGTCTTTATTAAAAATGTTTTCTTTTTGGACAGCACAACAGCTTACTGACTCCAAATCCTCCCCTATTCCTGGAGTGTTAAATTATTATGTAACTTGTTTATGACAGGCATGTCTCAACCATCAATAAATGTACTTTTTTGTTCTATCAAGTGTCTGGAGATGTTGCATTTAAGGTCTTCTAGAAAGGAACAGTACATCTGAGACTGCCTAAGCATGCAGTTGTCTCTGTTTGGGACTTGAGTTTCAGTACACAAAAGCTCACTGTAGCATTCACTGAAGCATTTGATGTTCATGTAAACGTCATTGCTGCAGAAAATCATATAAATGATACAGAATATGCCACATATGGATCTCATTTCTCAAGGTAATTTCAGGGGTAAAACATCCCTATGAGCATATTGTTTTATTGTCATCCAAGTCTTATTTGCACCCTAAACAAAACAGTCACTCCATTTTTGTCTCATCAGTTTTATGTTATCACATGTCCGTTATTTACACAGAGTTGTCCACATTTGAGTGCTTGTGTCCTGTGAAAAAAATGCAAGAAGTAGAAAAAGTCCTGAGATTATAGGATAAAACAGTTTCTTACGTTTCTAATAATAGTTGCATAAAACAATTATTTTGAATCTGAAACATCTCAATATCATATGAACTAATAGAAAATAATCAAATTCTATAAGACTTGCATTTTAGCATAACAGTGAAGTTGAGGTTTGCTTAGGTGTTATGAAAAAAAAACACGAAAAATAGCAAAAGTCCTGAGATTTTAGGACAAAACTTTTTTCTTATTTTTCTGATAATACTTGTATAAAACAATTATTTTGAATCTGAAACACCTCATTATTGTATGAGATAATAGAAAGTACTCATTCTATAAGACTTGCATTTATCAAAAAAGTGAAGTTCAGGTCTTTGCACTGGCTATTGCTATAACATGCACTGCAAAACATCAGATTTCTTTAAAAATGTCCACTTTAGGCATTTGAAAAGGTAGTTTAATAGCCTTAATATTCAAGCATCACAAGACGTCCCAGACACAGAAAAAAGGCAGTTTCTTCTTACAAACTTTTCCAGTGCTTGGAAAGGAAAGATTATGAGCAGCCAACAATTTGGTAAGAATATATAAATTCAAGATCTTAACTGTAAGGTATCTTATTCCTTTTTCAGCAATGTATATACATAGCGATTCTAGGCCTGCAGGATGCTTACCCGCACATTTCTATTTGTGAAGGTCACAGAATTCCACATGGAGAATTCTTATTTTTAATTTTCTACCTTACCTCCTAACCATAGGTCTCAGCCTCTTAAGTGGCCAATGTGGAACACAGACCCTAACAACGTGTGACAAATGGTCAAAATGTGGAACACCCTATTTTCGCACTGAGCGAAACGTGCCATTGCCATGGAGCATGGTAGAACTGTAAAATTCACTAACACACACTTCTCATATCCAAAAACCTTTATTTGATAATCTGCAATACCATAACCACACCATAGGTAAATGAAACAGCACTTTACAAAAATAAAAATCACATTTACTACATTTTCTAAACAGACATATTGCAATTCACACAAGGTTTTAGACCAAGTTAAACAGCATCCTATCATACGTCAGATGTAGACTTATTGTATGCTGCTGTGGTTTTCTTGGCAGCCTCTAAAACATGTTTTGGCAGCTTAATATCACAGACATCCAGTTCTTCATTCATTTTAACTGTCAACAAAGAGTTCAGTGTTTTTACACTCAGAGACTGACACAGTTCAGTTTTCATTTTCCGCACCATACTAAATGCTCTTTCCGCTTGTGCATTAGAGTGTGGCAAGCAAAGTAGGCTCATCATCAGCTGCTTAAAGAGTGGCAGTTTCCCTTCAGTGCAAAGGTCCCTCAGAAGGTGTGCCAAGTACTGTGACACACATGAGTGGGGCCCATCTACTGGGCCTGTCAGATTCCCCGTGTCCTCGATCTGATATTGGGTGAACTCATTGATTAGTTGTTCAGCCTCAACATCATTTTCACATACACCCAGTTGGAACATCTTTGACCAGTCCTGAAGAAATGTCCAAGTTTTTGGCTGGATTAATAAGTAATGCAGCATCTTTCAGTAAGTGATCCTGCATGGGAAATTGTTTCAGTATTTTCTGAAGCACTGCAGCATGAAAAGCTGTAACATTTTTTTAAAAGTTAAATTCAGTTACTGTGCCGCCAATATCCTCCTCGTGGCTGTTCATGTACTGCTTGACTTCATAGCCAATACACAGTTCACTATTTGGTAGAACACAGCTACTGTCAGTCAACACTGACACATCACTGTGTTTGATAAGTCTGACAGCAGCTGCAGGTCTGAGGAGGCTGCCAGCGTACTGCTGCAGGAGTTTATGCACAGTGGCATGCAGTGTCAGTAGCTGACTTTCTCTGCTCTGAAGCTGTATGTTGAACTCCAATAAGGGTTCCAGTGCATACTTAAGGAACATAAAAATCATATGCAGTTCATGACTCTGCAGGTTTTTAGAAATTAAGTCAGTCTTAGCAGACCTTGGCTCTGCAGACAGAAAATATGAATTTAGAGCTGGCCACATGTCCAGGGTTCTGTTAATAACATTACCAAGACTGAGCCATCTAGTAGGTGCATGTCCAATGATCTTGAGGGGGTCAGTATCTGTGAACAAAGCAAATTCCTGCAGTTTTTGTTGTCTTTGTGCACTAGAACTGAAATGGCAGTACACATCTGATATAAGTTCTTCAACTGGTGAATGTAGTGCTTTTACAGCAGCCTTACTGCAGAGATCTGCCAAGTGGCAGAGACACCCCATGTTTATAATTGTGGGCTTCACCTCCTTTAAATGAGACAGCATCTAATTGTGTTTTCCAATCACTGAGGCAGCATTGTCTTAAGAAAAGCCCACAATGTTGGAAACTTGAATTTTAAATTTTGTCAGACTGGACATTAAAGAATCAAACATTGCTTGTCCAGTTCCTGACAGACATTCTGGCATATGAAGGAACCTTATCACATTTTTGCTTGCCTTTTCATTAAGGTAACCAACAAGAATGACTAATAGTTTGTCATCTCCCATGTCTGTGCTTTGGTCCATATACACACAGAATGGTGATTTCTGGCAGGCTGCTGCAGCTTCATTCTGGTAATGAGGCCCCAGAACATCCTGTGCGATGCATGACACCTTCATCGCTCCACATGTCATTTTACGGAGAACATCTTGATCCTCTCCACACTTCTTCATAAATTTCAGGATGTGTTCTGCTGCAATTGATAAGTTGTGTTTAGCAAGGAGAGACACAAAACCAACCTCTGCCTCAACCACCTTTGTACTTGTTAAACTCTGAGGTCCAAAGAAATCCACCACAGATCTTCCAGCTGCATGCTTGCAATTCTGCCTGTATTTCTCACTGTTTGCATGTCGTTGCAGATCATGTCGGCCCCCGTGATGGATTGTGAAATCCATGTTATAAGTCTTGCAGAAGGCAAATTTCACTCAGCGCTTACTCATAGAAAGCCAGTCAAAGGCACTTGCCCAACTTGGCTGAAAAATTGTGTATCTTCTCTTCTTTGGGGTGTGATCTGTATCTACATTCCTGTCCTCACTGTAATCTGGATAGTCTGTACCTAGCAGGTTTGTAAAACAGTGGTGTTAAACAATGAAACAAATGGGGCTATCGTGCAGAAAGGAAAATTAGAAAATGTCCTCAATAGCAAAGATACAAGACAATAGGGCCATAACCTACCCATATCACTGGAAGTTTCCTGACTTTCCACCCTCTTCTCTTGCTCATTCACTTCCTTGCTTTGACAACACTTTCACTCCTCTGGTGCTCACTTGCCCACCTAACCAGCGTTGCAGAAGGGAAGAGTGACTTTCATGACATTCAGTACTCAAAGCACCCTTGATTATCTCAAAATCCATGCCAAGAATAAACACATCCAGCTTAATAAAGGCACTTGCAATTCACATCATGACAGTACTACTTGCATTTTACATTCACCACTTTAGATGTGTTCTACCCCTGTCCTACAGCCAGGTGTGGGCCTGGCAAAGATGCCTAAAAAGTATTTAAAACCAGGCCCCTCTGTGCTTTTACAAGAATGTGCCATTTAAGACAAAGAATTCAAGATCAAGTTACACAAAGTTCTACCAAAAACAAAACTGGATACGTTAAAGCATCTCATTACTATAACTCATTTTTGACATCCATCTGGACATACTTCTCAACCTCTTAGTGCAAGTAAACTGGAGAAAGCCCAACATAAGAGAGACAAGCAGCACAGAGAATTTAAATATTGCTTTTATAACCTTAGAAATATTGCTCTTATAAGCTTAGAAATATTGCTAGAGTATTGCTCTTATAAACTTAAATATTGCTACAATATTCCTCGTATAACCTCAGAAATATTGATCTTATAAACCTAGAAAGTTCCTAGAACAGGACCTGTCTTGACATACAGTTTCTCCTAAAAAGGGAATTACTTTCAGAGAATTACTAGGGGGATAAGCAGCGGAAACATAAATATTGCTCTTATAAACCTAGAAAATTGCTAGAACAGGACCTGTCTTGGCATAGTTTCTCAAAAAAAAAAAGGAAATTACTTTCAGAGGCGTACTAGGGGGACAAGCAGCAGAAACATACAAACACTTTAAATATTGCTCTTATAAACCTAGAAAGTTGCTAGAACAGGACCTGTCTTGGCATAGTTTCTCAAAAAAAAAAAGTCAATTACTTTCAGAGGCATACTAGTGGACAAGCAGCGGAAATACCAACACTTTAAATATTGCTCTTATAAACCTAGAAAGTTGCTAAAACAGGACCTGTCTTGGAATGCAGTTTCTCCAAAAAAAAGGCAATTAATTTCAAAGAATTTCTAGGGGGACAAGCAGCGGAAACATACAAACACTTTAAATATTGCTCTTATAAACCTAGAAAGTTGCTAGAACATGACCTGTCTTGGCATACAGTTTCTCCAAAAAAAGCAATTACTTTCAGAGAATTACTAGGGGAACAAGCAGCGGAAACATACAAACACTTTAAATATTGCTCTTATAAACCTAGAAAGTTGCTAGAACAGGACCAGTCTTGGCATACAGTTTCTCAAAAAAAATGGTAATTACTTTTAGAGACGTACAAGAGGGACAAGCAGCAGAAACAATTCCTTTCAGAGACGTACTAGTGGACAAGCAGCGGAAACATACAAACACTTTAAGTAGTGCTCTTATAAACCTAGAAAGTTGCTAGAACAGGACCCATCTTGGCATACAGTTTCTCAAAAAAAAAAAAAAAAAAAAGGGGCAAGTGCTTTCAGAGACATACTAGTGGACAAGCAGTGGAAACATACAAACACTTTAAAAACTGCTCTTATAAACCTAGAAAGTTGCTAGAACAAGGACCTGTCTTGGCATACAGTTTCTCCCCCCCCCCCAAAAAAAAAAGACATATTAGGGGGACAAGCAGCAGAAAGAGACACTTTAAATACTGCTGTTTTAAACTTAGAAAGTTGCTAGAATAACAGGATCTGTGTTGGCATACAAAATTACCATTGATAACAACCTGAACTTTGAAACCCATATCAACAATACCATCAAAACTGTCAACAGGAAACTAGGCTCCCTCTATAGGATAAAACCCTATCTCTCCCCACTACCAAAACCACTATTGCCTATTCCCACCTTATCTCCACACTTCTTTATGATTCTTCCATATTTACTAACTTGTCAAAAAATAACCTTAAAAAACTAGTCAATGCTTACAATAGCATTGCCAGATTTGTTACTGCTTACTCCTTTAGGACCCATCACTGCTGTAATCTGAAACAATTAGGCTGGTTAGAGCTTCTGAATCAGATTCACTTTAAACAACTCACCATTGTGCACAAAACCTTTTTCCAACCTACCAATACCCCAATACTTGCTAGTCTCATTACCCAATATAAGAACCTTTCAACTTTACGCTCGACTAATAAACTACTTGTATCAACATGTAAATCTAATAACATGGCAGGAGATGCTCTGTTCTCAGATGCAGTTGGAAAGTATTGAACCATCTCCCCCATGAACTTACATCACTGTCTTCATTTACACTTTTTAAACACAATCTGAAACTCTATCTTAAAACCCATAGGTCATGTCCCTGTACAAATCCAGACTAATCTCATACTATATCCCAAATACCCTCTCTTAAGACCTAATTCCTGCTCTATCTGTGTCTTTTTAGATCAAGGCCTATCCTTGGCAAATGCATATCTTATCCTAATAGAGATAATTTAAAATACCTAGTTAACTTTTTCTGCGTATAATTCTAAAGCATCCTTCCTAAGGCAGGCAACAAGTATTGTTTAAACTGTGACCATTGCTGAACTGTTGAAACTTGAAGTATGCATTTGTTTAACAATTACTTTCTAGTTACTAATGAAGTCTTGTACATAAAGTCTAAAATATCTTATCTAATGCTTGTAACATGTTTTTTGTATAAACTGTGAAGATCCTGAACTGTTTAAAATTTGTAGTATTTAACTGTATAACAACTAGTACCTGTATGTTAGTAGTCTAGTAATCTCTTGGAGCTTATCTCCCCGGGACTGTACTGAAAATGGACATAAATCCAGTTAGACTATCCCGGTCAAGAAATGTAAAATAAAATAAAATAAAAATAAATAAAATAAAATAAAATTACTATCTATCACTTCAGAGACATATTAGGGACAAGCAGCACAAAAACACTGAGACTAAATATTACTTAAAGAAAGTTGCTAAAATAACAGGATCTGTGCTAGCATACCACTTCTAAAGGGAAATATTTTCAACCATTACAGCTAAAAGCCTAAAACACTTACCTCTGCTCTGCCTATGCACATGGTACCACTTCAGCAATACACTCCAAGCACGAATAATCCAATTCCACCACGGCACAAAGTTGATATTCCTCCCGGTTGTCGAGCAGCATAGCAGAAAGATAAAACCTCAGCCCTTCTGTTCTGACACAGCAAACAGACTCCTCTCGCCGAGTCACCTCTCCTGGCAGGCAGGCAGGCTAACCTCCACTTCCAACTCCCGTCTTCTGCCCCGATGTCTTCGATCTGCAGCCAGTCGCTCCTTACTTCCTTCTTCCAGTGAAGTGTTTTCATCTAGTCGAACCTAAAAAGTAAAATCCCTGATTCCTGGAAGCTTTTTTCAAGCCATTATTTTGGCGTGAAAAGGCTTCCAGGAAAACGATTGGCCTGTGTTTGGGAGCTCTTATTGGCTCCCGTCCTCCTCAGACTCTCTACTTGATTCGTAGACCGAGTTCACGACTAGCCATAAATGCGACCTACAAGCCAATCAAAAACTGCGGAGCAAAGCTATGCATTGGTTTGTATACTGCAATGCCAATTGGCAGTAATTGTGGTACACAAACCAATCAAAAGCTTTGTAGTGGAGCCACAGTTGTTCAATGCGGAACGTTCTGCATAATCCGGAGCACTTGGATGCTCAACTCCTAACCTTTCCACTGCTTCCAGAGGATTTATAAAGTATCCAGCTGTAGTGTCTGCACATCTGAGATCAAAAAGAATTCTTAATTATCTTTACCCAGCCAGCAGTCTGATTCAAGCCACTTCTGATTTATAGAACTAAAGGGCTTTTTAAGAGACCCTGATTTGATTGTAGAACATAGGCATTGTCCCCAATTCTCCAGACATTATGACTGTAACTGTCTCAGATGAAGAAGGCTTTAGCCAATACCCAGAAAGCCAAAAGCTGTGTGAGCACTATCCCTTAATACAAGGCTCAGTTGATGCTTAACTTTCTCAATCAGATCATAAAACAAATTCACTAATCTGCAAGGAACTGTAAGTCATGTCCTAATTCTCAAGCATAATGGCTCTTTATGCCAGACTTTACATGAAGAAAGTCCAGTGGTACCTCAGAAACGTATGAAATGAGAATTCATAGAATCTAGACTACATACCACCTGTGTTTCCATCTCTAGTGAAGGACTGCTTTGATGGACTCAAAATGCATCTATAACCCATGGTTTTCCTTTTTAACTCCTTTGAAAAAAATCAAAAGCACACCGGAGTAACACCAGACTATGCTTAAGAAGCCTACTTTCAGAGTCTACAAGAACAAAGTCTCCTTCCTAGGGAGGAAAACATACAAATAAACACAAGATATTAATTGCAATCCAGCTGATGACTTCCCAGGCAGTCCTTCAGTCAAGAAAGCCAGGAATCTTTCTCATGATGTGGCACATAAAACAAGGATGAGCCCATTCATACTAACCTCACAGACTGACACTGATTTTTGCAATCAGAGTGCAAAACTGTCCAAGTTCCCAACATTCCAAGCAAACAGAGTAATATAGTAGACTCTCTAATTAGGGTACTGAGAATTTCTGATGAATACAAACTAAACAACAATATGGCTGAGGCACAATCAAAGGTTTGGTGTTATCCAGAAATGATCTTTTTGCATCCCACCTGCACAACCATCTGCTGATATTTTGCTCCAGAGTTTCATAACACTTAGCAAAAGTATCAAATTCCTTATTGAGTCTTTGAACTTGTGGCTCTCATGCTTCATTTGCACTGACTTCCCCAATTACAAAGGTACTGCTAAAGGTAAAAAGAAAATTCAAGCCTCCTTGTAATTGTTTCTTCTTGGCTGAGGTAAGACTAGTTCACTACCTTTCTAACACACATGGCAGTAGCACAAAGCGTAACATTACTTCTAAAGCATAATGTTAGCACAGCAAGAAGGTTAGTTGCTACATCCAAATCTCAGATTTCTCATCCTCACAGCATGCAATATTTTAAGGGTACCAGGTTGATGCCCAACAACCACATCTGTTCTGATAAGGAACTGTCCATTCTAAGAGATGTTAAATTTATTTATTGACATTTGATTACTGGGAAAGTCCAACTGGATAGGTGCTCATTTTTAGCCAAGGCCCAGGGAGACGAATCTCCAAAGTTTTACAAAAAATTTTAACAGTTATACATTTACAATATTCAAAAATAATATAATAAAAAGCAATAAAACATATACACTTTAATCAATTATACCAAATTAGACGTAATTTGAAGACATTGGTTAAGAATAGATACAACTTATATGACAATGATTTAATATTTAGAGAAATTTTAGCCAGCTTTGGGAAATTAAAGGTAAGTTAATATAATACAAAAAGGGATTGCAATATGAAGTGGGGTAAAAAAAGAGTTATGGTATATTTAGAAAGAGAGTCAGGGGAGAGAAACTGATTGAAGTAAAAAGGGAGAGGAAGCAGGTGTAAGGTATGAAATAGGTACTTGTTCAGATTTAAGGATATAGTTTATCCAGGGGTTAAACAAGAACAGATACAGATTTCAGCTAGGAAGTCTTTCAGGATGGTTTTAAAAGACTGCAGGGAAGATATTGACCTGATGGATACAAGTAAGGAGCTCCGGGCCAGCTCCAGGTTAGTAACATGGTACAAGCACAGACTATATCCAGCAGATTTGATAGGTTTGTGGACAGAGAAGAGTTTTTGATCATTGGATCTTAATGACTTGAGTGGGAACAGAATTGTTTAGAATGGTATTTAGTGCTGGACAAGCAGATGGATGCTAAAGGCTGAATAATTTTATAGGTGGTAAGAAGCTGAGTATATGTTAGTTGATGAGATGGTTCTAACCAGTTTAGTCTTTTTAGTGCTATACAGTTGTGGGTTCGGAAAGGGGTATTTGCTGAAAATATTGCCACCTTCTTATAGCATTGTTCATGGAGGTTAGTAAAGATGGGAGCAGCATAAAGTAGTGAGGGGAGGAGATAAGTAGTGGAACGTGTAATTTTATTTGCATTGATGAGAAAGGTTTGGGTTCTGTAAATCATCCTTAAGTTTTTTATGTGTTTTGTTTTTTGCAATTTTGTATACATAAGGTGAGTTTAAGATTATCATTCACTACCATCCCTAATAATTTGCTATGAGAAGTGACTTCTTTGGTTGTATTATTAAGATAGAGGATGTTACACTTTTTTCCAAGCGAGAGACAGATTTGTGGTAAAAAAGTAGTAGTCTTTTTTACAGGGGGGGGGGTTAAGTATGATTTGTGATTTACAATGCCATGTTTCAGTGGTTGTTAAGGCTTCCTGAGTAATTTTTTGGAAATGTGCTAAACTGTCAGATGTACATATGAGTGTGGATTCATCTGTATATTATATTATGGAGGCCTGTTGTGTATATGTGTGGCGCGTTTTGGTGAGAATGTTAAAGAGGAGGGGATCAAGGATAGAGTCCTGTGGTATACCGGCAGTGACTGGGAAGTATAGAGAGCGAGGATGGCGTGCCATTTTACTGAATGATAGCTATTGGAGGTAGCTTTTGAACCATAGCAGGGTGGACTGAGGTAAACCTAGTGAGAACATCTGTAGTAGATGTCTGACATGACAAACTGTGTTGAAGGCTTAAGAAAGGTCTAGAAGTAAGGAGGAGACTAGTTTGCCATTATCTCTAGCTTTATTGACATTACCTATAAAAGTTAGAAGTGTAGGGTTAGTACTACTGGAGAGAGGGAAGCCAGGTTGTGTGGGGAATAGGAGTTCTTCCTGCAGGAGATAGTTTAGCAATTGTTTTTGAACACATTTTTCGAGCATTTTGTAGGGGGGGGGTTAAGATTGCTATAGGTATAAAGTTAGTGATGCTGGTTGAATTTCCTCCTTTGTGTAGAGGAATAATGTGTCAGTTTTTTCCAGAAAGTAGAATTGTGGGATTCCTGAATTGGCCAATTTATAAGGATTTTAGAAGGGATAAGCAATGATATTGTCTGCTATTTTAAGATGCTTGCTTTGGAATGTCATCAGCTGATGCAGAGTATGGTTAAAGTTTGTTTAAGAGTAGATTTGAAGGTGAAGGTGAATGTGGTGACGTGGCTGTTGGGCAGAGTTGGGATTAGATGTTGGGGAATCCATGATTATGAACACTAAACCAGAAATGAAATAAGAGTTTAAATCTATTACAGTTCAGTTTTAAGTGGTGAGTTATTTATAGAGGGGTTAGGGTTGAAAAAAAATTTTTTTTACAAGAAACATCTTTATTAAAATGTCATGTGTGACACAGACAATCTTACATCTATATAAATGAAAATAAATCATAGTGCACAATCTGAGATGCAAACATTATATCTTACAAACCGTGCCAACACAACTCTAGCTGCAAATATTATACAGCACTTTTAATATATCCAGTCATTGTCTGTCAACCATTACATAGCTCATTCATATCCTACCTTCTTTTAAATATTGTTCCTCCTCTGTATGTAGTGGTCCCATATTTCTCATTCTTTTCATGTGTAATTTACTCCTACCCTTTTCTAAACATCCCAATTTCAGTTGTTTTATCTCAATTACTATCTTTGTTACTTCTAGTAAAGTTGCTTTAGACTTTGATTTCCATTTTCTAGTTATTACTTTTTGGCAGCCATCACAATTAGGCTCAGCAAGGCCTTACTATGTGTAGCAATTCTAACTCTGTGCCATAGCTCAAATAATCACTTCCCTAGTCACTCCAATTTGCTCACCCAGCATCTCTGACAGAGCAGACTGCAGGGAATATTTAAAGTCAGCCAACTCATTATACTCCCAGAAAATATGTTCCCATTTACCTTACTTTCTTCCCTACCACATCTCCAACATTTGCTGTCTACCTGAGAAAAGATTCTTTGGAGCCTTCTTGGGGGATAAAAATATCTGTGTAAACGCTTCCAGGCAAAGATCCTAAATCTTCTAGATTTTGTTGCATATTTGGCAGATACACACACACACACACACACACACACACACACACACACACACACACACACACACACACACACACACACACACCAACCATTGTTTCTTTGTGAATTGTTTATTCTTTATCCAATCTCTCTTCCCAATCTTTTTGGTTGGGAGGGTGGCCTAATGGTTATCATGTTTGCCTTACAAACACAAGGTGAGGGTTTGAGTCTCACAAGGGATAATTGGCTAGGCTTAAAATGGCTCCCAAGGGCAGTTAGCCTAGTACTAATCTATGAACCTATGAAACCTATTAACCTCTTCTGACTGGTTCCTATAGTTACCATGCAATATTTTATATGCTGTACTAATTATTCCTTTCTTAATAGCCATTTGTGTTCTAGATTCTACTAAGAACTCTACCAGTGCCAGTCTTTCATTTAGGACCCCTATTTTTTCTATTTGCCTGTACTCTGATATCAGTCCTTGATATATGGAAGGCAATATCTAGACTGCAGTCCAAATAAGTTCTTGGCATCTTCCCATTCTATTATCTTCCTTCACTAGTTATTTGTTCCCAATGCCTTAGTTTCTTAGCCAGGTTTCTCCAATAGACTCGTGTCTCCTCTTGCCTGTTGTCTGTGTCCATTTCCATATTGATTTAGTTCTTAGAATACCTTCTGCTACTTTATAAAAATAATATTCTGTATGATTATTGTTGTTCTCCTTAAAGGTTTGTATCCAAAATCCCAGTCTCTCCCTGTTACTTGAACTTCCCCCCTGTTTTTTCATCATCTCTTTAAATTTTGAGTTCAGTTCTAGCTTTCTGCTTGTGCTATGTAGAGGAGCCTTAACTGTGCTGCTCTGAAATACCCCTTCAAATTGGATAATCCCAATCCACCCTGTCCTATTCAAAGAATAAGATTATCCCACTTGACTTTTGCCATTGTCCCATCCCAGATAAAATCATTCAATTCTTTATTAATTAGTATCCACAACTTCTCCTCTGGTTGATAAAAATATGCCTGACCTGTATATAAGAATAAAGGGACTAAAAACATTTTAACTGCTTTTATCTTAGTGTTAATGTCCATGTAACAGAGCTTCCACTTTCTCAGCTTTTGTATTACCTTTTGTTTAGCCTCTTCTCACATATCCTTAGCTGCCACACCAGAATCATTTTTAATCTATACTCTTAAATACTTAATTTTATCATGCCCCCATAAATATGGATACTGCTGAACTAATTTGTGTGTGGGTATATAATTCACCACTATTGCTTTTGTTTTAGCTTCATTAATTTTGTATCCCAAAAAGACCTGACATTGTGTCAAAATGTTCCAAAACATTGTAATGTCCCTTTCTTGTTTTGTCCGTTATAAAATATCTGCATATAGACAGCTTTTCCTGACTACCATTCAGTTATTATTATTTTGTTTGTCAATACTTCTAAATATAATACAAATAATAAGGGGAGAGAGGACACCCCTGCCTGGTTCCTCTTCTCAAGAATAAATTATCAGAGAGGACCCCACCAACTTTAATTTTTGCCTCCAATCCTTCATATATCCTCCTATTCAACCTTATAATTTTATCAGGGAATGTAAGTGCTTTCATTGCTCTGCTTATAAAGTCCCAGCTTACTCTGTCAAATGTTTCTCTGCATCAAGACCAACCAACAACTGTAGTATTTTCTTACATTCTGCTTCCATCTGGATCATCAGTGATCTGCTAATGCTGTCATCAATGTTCTGCTAATGTCAAATGTGTGCTTCCCCTCCATTGAAACACTGGAAAAGGTTTCACTGGATCAGTCTTTCTGTGTTCTTTATTACCAGAAGAACAAGAGGCAGAATCTTCTTCTGTTTCACAGCTCAACCTTTGTTGGGCAAACTTTTATATTTCTTTCTTAGCATGTACTTCATCAAAATGGTTTTGTTCCTCCAGGATATTTTGAAGATAGCTGGGTACATCAGTTTGAATCTCATGCCTTCTTTTTGACATTCCCTGAATAATGGAGTAAATTTGCTCTTCTTCTGCCTGGTGTACAATGAGCAATCATTCTCCATAAACACTCTGCTGTCTCCCATTTTTAGTACTTTGTCCTTCCATTAATAGTAAAGATACAATCCTACCAGTAGTAAGAGCTGATTCTGACAAAAGTGTGGCTGAAAGGCAAAAGTACTAAAAATGGGACATAGTACAGTGTTTGTGAAAAGGGATTACTGACTGTACACCAGACAGAAGTTCCAGTAATCAGGGAATGTGGAGAAGCAGGCATGAGATTCAAACTGCTGTACCCAGATATTTTCAGATTATTCATTCCTGGAAGGTTACAGTCATTTTTTGATGCAGAACATGCTAAGGAAATACAAAAGTTTGTCCAACAAAAAGTCAGCTATCAAACAGGGGGATATTCTGCTTCTTGTTCTTCTGTTTATAAAGCCCATAGAGAGACTGTGCCAGTGAAACCTTTTCCAGTGTTTCCAGTATTTCAAAGTAAAATGCTTGAGAGACAGAAAAAAGCACAAAAGTTGACTAGAAGAATGGGGAGAAAGTTGAAAATGAAGCAGAGAATTTAATTAACTTAATTTAATAAGGAAAAAAACAAGAAACTCAGAAATTGATGAATAAATGTGGGATCACAAGGCATTAATTGTATTTGTGAAGTATGGCGGAACAAGTAAACCTGGAAATATTGGACTTCTTTGACGTTAAACTTTTAGGAGACTCCAGAGTGTATACCTTAATTCATGTCATTAATGTTTGGAAAAACATTAGGCGAGGGTAAGATGAAGGAAAGAGTTAACTGTAAGTAGAACAAAACTTTGTTCTTAACAGTAGTAGTTTTATAATGCACAACATAATCTGAATGCTATAAAGTAGATCTTTCTCATTTATTTTTGAGTATAATAAGGATACTAAAGGAAACAGGTGCCCCTTTTTTCCTCCTTCTTTATTTCTTCTTGTACAGTTTTAAGATATCTAAGCACTGCAATATAAAAAAATCTGGTCAAAAGACCATGATACAAGAAAACAAATGATGTGCTTTTTCTTAATCTTGCATAGCAGAATGACTGGATTAGGGCCCTTGGCTTGACCTATTAACAAGTTGTACGGGGAAGCAAATAAAAAAGAACAGTAAATATAATAAAAAATTTTCCTCTAACAAATAAAGTAGTGTTTATATTATAGGCAACGGTGTATCTGGTTCTCACGTCTCTATGGAAACAATCTGATAAGGGGCAATAAAAACAGAATACGTATTTATTTCAATGGCTAGGAGATAATGTTTTATGAAAGCAATTGTGTTTTTCTAATCTGGGAGAAGAATAAAGCTAAGACAAAAATAGACAGCACTTAGTGGAAGTAGAAAGCGCAGGCTGTACCTTGCATATTATCATGGATAACCATCCTTACAGGTTAATCCAAGTGTGTGACTGTGGCTGTCACTCTGGGACAATTGTTCCTATTAGGAGGTTTAAACTTCAATATTTGAATATGTACATAGTTTTGTGTGTTAGTATTAAGTTAATGGGTTTTAGGTGTGTTCTAGGGGTGTTTTTTGTATGTTTTTTCTTTGAGGTTTTTCATTAAAACCAAACGTTTCATAAGATGTGACATAGGTTCAAATAGATATGACAAGAAACAACTGTGTAAAAGTTCAACCTGCCAAGCATTAGTTTATGCATGTAACACAAAACCACTAGACATTTAAAAAAAATTATTACACATAACAGGTAGAAATAGTAACTGCTTAGCACAATGAGACAACACCATGTTTTATCTTTAAATGTAAATGGTCTTGCAAATATATACAAAAAAGAACAGTGAACTATACTTAAAAATGCATACTACAAATAGCTGTGCTACAGGAGACACATTTGGAAAGAACTGACCATGCATGTGCATTTGATAAAGAAAGGATATATAATAAGTGGGACAGTAGCTTTTTTTATCATAATGTCTACTCCATCCATAATACTGTGGAATGCAAATGGCCTTACAGGTATAGACAAAAATGAGAGAGCATTGAACTATATTAAGAAATATAGACTGCAAAGAGCAATGCTGCAGGAGACACATTTGGAGAGAAACAAGCATGTGAATTTGACAAAGAAAGGATTTCAAGATGGATATTCAGAAGAATATCAGGGACAAAGGAAAAAAGGAATAATATTGATTGCTAGAGGGGCTCTAGTACTGATAGAAGAGGGAAAAAGACATTAGTGGTAAATTTGTGGTATCACGGGGTTATTGGCAAGAGAGGACAATTATGCTGACTTCAATTTGTATTTCTCCAAAAACTGGTATTATGGAGATTAAGGAATTTTGGGAAAAATAATCAGTTATATCAGGGAATATTACTTATAAGTGGGGAGTGGAACTTGATTTGCAATAGTGAGGATGGTATTAGTGTGACCTAGAAGGAGAAATACAACAAAGGAAGGTAGATTTCTGAAGAAATTTATAAAAATGTTTGGTATGGAAGATGTGAATTCAGTAATAGGAACTCAGATAGAATTTGCATATTGTTTTCCAAGGTACACTCACTGGACTATACTTAATAGAGATGATATTTCTTAGGAAAATGTGCATTTAATTGAAAGCTTTGATACACATAAAATTACTATTTCAGATCATGCAGAAATAAAAATCAAGGTAAAAATCCTGGGTAATCACATAAAGCAAGACACTGACACATTCCTAAATACATGTTAAAAAGAGAGGAATTTAAGGAATAAGTAGTGGAAATTATTCAAGCATTATTTAGGAATATAGAAATTTCTTCAGAATCAGTAGCTAGTGAGTGGGATAAAATTAAGTTTAAAAATACTACAGAAATAAAAGAAAAAGATATATGCTGAAGAAGTAAAAGGAAATATTTAGAGGAGCTAGCAAAGATTAAAGTATTGTAGAATAAGGACCATCTTACAACCCAAGAAGAGGATGAACTGCAGAGTACTAAAGAGAAAATAAAGGTTTGGATAACATGCTTGAGTTTAGAAAGGCTATTGTTAAACAACTATTTTTGATAACCACTCCAGAGCACAAAAACATTTAGCACAATGAATTAGGCAACTGAAGGTAGAAAGGGTTGTTGCCAAACTTAGGGTGGCTAGGGTAAGGCAAATGACCAGAGATCCTATAGATGTGTTAGAGGTATTTTGGAAATTTTATGAAAATTTTTATAAAGCAGAGGAATGTGGAAACCAAGAAAGAGCATAAATGGAAATATTTATGTAAGACTTAATCATGCCAAGATTAGAGGAGGATAAGGCTCAACAAGTAATAGTTAAGATAGAAGGAGAAGAAATAAAAATGGTAATAAGTCTCCAGGAGCAGATGGTACTCCTGTGGAATTTTGAAGGTTTGGAGGGAAGAAAATGATAAATATCTGGAAGGTTTGGTTTAATAATATTTTAAAAGGGGGGGAAGCACCATCTTCTTGGAAGAAAGCTATGGTGGCTGTAATACCTAGTGATGGTAAAGACCCATCAGACCAAGTGTCATATTCATCCATTTCATTTTAAACCAAGATTATAGGTTCATATGTGTATACTAGGCTAATGACCACTAGGGTCTTTATACGCCTAGCTGTGCAACCCAAATGTGACCCACAAATGTTATTTTTATAAAGTGTTTATGTGTATATATATATATATATATATATATATATATATATATATATATACTAGCGTAACAAATGGCAAGGACTATGTCAAAATCGATAGCTATGGATCACTGTGGTTCTGTGTAGGAGAGGCATTCATTAAATAACATTAATAGAACAATGATAACCCAAAAGGAAGCAGAATATAAGATAATGCTGCTAAATTTGGTGGATCTTGATGCAGAGAAAGCATTCAGCAGACTAGTCTGGGATTTTATGAGTAGTGCAATGAAATCATCTACATTCCCTGATAAAATAACAAGGTTAATTAGGCATGAGTGTCCTCTTTCCCCTTTACCATTTGCTTTATATTTAGATGCATTGCCAAAGAAAAGAAGGGACTCAGAAATTCAATGATATAACTGGTATAGTAATCAATAAAAGTTGACTCTATTCGCAGATGATATTATGTTATACTTGATAAATCCAGAAAAGGTTATTTTGATGTTGTGGAATGTTTTGAGAAGTTTCAAGACTTTTTAGAATATAAAATGAATGGAAATAAAACAAAAGCTATAGCCATAAATTATGTATCCACACACAAATTGGCTCAGCAATACCTTTATTTATGGAGACACTATAAGATGGAGTATTTAGAATTATAGTTTAAAAATGATTCTGTTATGGAAGATGAGTATATGTAAGAAGAGACAAAACAAAATATAGTACAAAAACAGGAGAAAATGGAAGCTCTTATTTATGGATATGGATAGTAAGATACTAGCAATGAACATATTTTACTCCCTTCAGTTTTACATACAGGTCAGACATATTTTTATCAACTAGAGGAGAGTTTTGGACAATAATAAAGAGGTGAAGAAATGTAACTGCAAGGGTAAATGGACAATAGTTAAGTGGGATAAGTTGATTACCTGATTTTAAGGGATATTTTATAGCTACACAGTTAAGGCTCCTATACATAACAAAAGCAGGAGGTTATAAGGGGATGATGATGAAGCAAGAGAAGTTAAAGAAATAAGGAGAGAGTGAGATTTTGCAGAAAATATTCTAAGAACTAAGTCAACATGGGAATGGAGAAAGGTTTTGCTAATAGGGATGACTGCAAGGAATCTCTGTTTTATGGATATGAATAGCAAAATACAAGCAGTGAAAATGTTTTTAGTCCCTTTAGTTTTATAAATAGGTCAGACATAGTTTTATCAACCAGACGAGAAGGTGTGGATTGCAATTAATAAAGATTTGAAGGATATTGTTTGAGAGGGGTAGAGGGCAAGAGTCAGGTGGGATACTTTGATTCTTCCAATAGAACAATATAGTTTAGGATTACCTGATTTTAAGGGATAATTTAGAGCTACATAGTTAAGGCTCATATACATAACACAAGTAGGAGGTTATAAAGGGATGATGATGAAGCAGGGGGATGTTAAAGAAATGAGTGAGTGGGATTTTGTAGGAATACTCTAGAACTAAGCAAACACAAGAATGGAGAAAGGATATTTTGACAATAAGGGTGACTGAAAGTAGCGGCACAGAAAATAGGCAAGAGGTGGATGGAATTTACTGGAGAAAACTGGCAAAGGAACCAAGGTACTGGGAACAAATAACTAGAGAGGGAACGGTAATAGAGTAGGATTAGGCCAAGAAGTTTGGACTGTAGGTTAAAGACTCCCTTCCCTATCATGGATTGATGTCACAGTCCAGACAAAGAGAAAAGGATAGGGGAGTCCTAAGCGAAAGGACTGCTCTAGTAGAATTTTTAGTTGAATCTGGAACAGAAGCTGCTTTAAGATGAATAATTAGTAAGGCATATAAAATATTGCATAACTATAAGAATCAGCCAGAGGAGTTTAGAAAAGATTATCAAGAGAGACTGGAAAAACAATTTCTAAGGGAAAAATGTGACACACAAATATTGCATAGGTATTTTTATACCCCAAACAGAATTTTTCCTCAGGTAGATAGCAAATGTTGGAGGTGTGATGGAGAATAAAGGAATGCATGGGAACATGTTTTTGTGAGTGCAATGAGTTGGTAGACTTTAAAAATTCCTTACAGAATACTCTGTAAGAAATATTAAGGGAGCAAATAGCTATAAGTAAGGACATTTTTTTTTGAACTGGAACACAGTATCTGAATTGCTTAGACATAGTAAGGCCTTATTAAATTTAATTCTGTTGGCTGCCAAAGCAATTACTAGAAAATGGAAATCACAATCTAAACCAACTGTATTTAAAGTATTGAATATTATAAAAGAGATAAAATGACTGTTAGAGGGATCCTTAGAAAATGGATGGAGCAACTTACACATGTAAGTGGAATGGAATTTGTGTGAGTAATACATGCAGAATAATGTTTGGAGGAGGAGTGATGTTTAACGGAAGGCAGGAACAAAACAATGTATGTAGTGTTGGACTGAAAAGCAATTTTTATAAATAAATAAAACATACATAATGTGTAATGTGTGTAAATAGAAAAATATTAATATGGTTTACTTTTTCTATTAATTTATATGTGTCTATGCCTTAAGTTGTACGTTAATATAAGTGTTTAAAATGTAACAGAAAACATTTGTATAGGACTGAACTGCTCTCATCTTAAAACAATGATGTGTCAAAGAAATTGCCAGTGAGGTACTCTATGAGCTATAAAATATTACAATTGCCAAAGAGATTGTTCCTGTGACCTACCTATATCCTGATGATAAGATTGTACAAGCAAATACACCATCCACATGAATGGTTTAATATTGTTGTACTTTATGTTTTCCTTTTACCAGATGTGTGTTGAACCTGCTGTGGCATTGTCATCTTTATCTTCATAATCACTGTCAGCATCATCAGCATTTGTTGGTGACTGTAAAGGAACTGGATTTTAATAGATTGCTTAAAGGGTGTCCAGGTAGCATGGTTTTGTAGCAGTATAGAATATAAATATTGAGTTATATAGCTGTTATTTAATCATTCCACATTTTTATTGCATATGATGTATTACAGTGCTGTTTCTGTATGCATGTGTCTGTCTCAAATTAATTCATATATGTCGGGTCTTTATCATATGATCGACATTTGAAAATGTTGAAGCACCTTTACTCGACACAAAAATGTCAAACGCCGAGTTTGTTGAATGGCCAAATTCTTTCCAAGGGAAAGAAATCGGAAGGCCAACAAAGAACACCACATAAAAACAAACATATTTAAACGAGGGACTGTGCCCCCCACACCCCTCCTAACTAAATATTCTAACTCCGAGACTGCACTACAGTTGGGGAAATGGCAAATGTGACAGAACAGCTAACCGATTTCTTTCCCTTGGAAAGAAATTGGTGATTTGGCCATTCGACAAACTCAGCGCTTGACATTTTCGTGTCAGGTAAAGGTGCTTCAACGTTTTCATATGTCGATCATATGATATAGACCCTGTATGTCATGTAAATACCATAACCTACCATAGTACAGCATAGAGTAGAGTGTTGTATATATTCTTTGTATAAACAGAACATTTAGCTTAATGGGGAGGCACGCTGTACAGTGCAGTGTGCCTTGAAGTAATCCCATATAACTAGAGTGAGGAAAGGACATAAATTGCAGTACATTGTCTTTAACTATTCATAGGTTCATAGGTAGGTACTAGGCTATCGGATGTGGGGCCTATACAAGCCCAGCTAAGAAGGTACCCTGGCTTTTCCCACCCAAGAAAATTATTTTCCTGTGCCACTATCAAGCAGAGTCACAGAGGTGATCCCCAGGGTGAATTTCCTATTTCCCATCTAATCATCAAGATTTTTCTTGAACAGTGCTAATGAGGAGCTTTGTTTGATATAGATAGGTAGTTTATTCCAGAGTATGGGAAGAGTCTGGGGCAGGAATCTATCCCTCCACCATGTTCTGTTTATTGTGGTGACAAGGTTTAGGTCCCTAGAGCGTGTAGCTCAGAGGGATTGGGATTTCTTTAAGTGGAGCATGTCCAACAGCTCTGGGTTTGACATAGCTTTGTATATTGGGCAGAGATCACCTCTGAGTAGGCAATATGCGATGGAGTAAAGCTGGAGTTTTTTGAGACGGTCTGTGTAGGACATCTGTTTGAGGCCGGTAATCCTCTTTGTGAGGTATTTCTGCGGCCTTTCCAGTTGTTGTAGATGTCTTGTGAGGTACATACCAAAATGGGTGTTGTACTCTATAATGGGTCTAATGAGTGATGAGTAGAGGGGAACAATGACCTCTTTTTTTCTGGATGAGAAACCTTTTGTGATAAGGTGTGCCATGTAGAAGGATTTCCTGACTACTGTGGTGATGTGATTATCAAAGGAGAGACTACTGTCCACCTGTGTCCCAAGGTCTCCTATCACACTTTCGGTGTTAAGTATACTACCGCCTATGTTGTAGTTCATGGGTACAGAGTTTTTACCAAAGGGGATGACAATGCACTTTTTGGCATTGAGCTTGATGCCATGGCTTTGACACCAGGCATCTGTTTCAGTGAGGCCCTTTTGTAGGATGTCCACATCGTTAGGAGTTTCAGTTATGGCTCCTAGTTTGCAGTCATCTGTGAACTTCATTAGCCAAAGACCTTCTGTGTTAGCCTGTACTTCAGAGAAGTAGATACCAAACAGGAGAGGACCCAGGACTGAACCCTGTGGTACTCCACTTGTCACTGGTCTGAAGTTGGATTTGGAGTCTGCTTTGTTCACAGTGTGGGTTCTGTCAGTGAGCCAGTTGGCAACCCATCTTGTGACATAGGGATTTATACCTAGTTTAGTGAGTTTATCTATAATTCCAGAGTGGGGGATGGTGTCAAAAGCCTTGGCAAGATCTAGATAGGCTGTGTGAACCACCTTACCCTTGTCTTTGGCTTTGGTGACTGCTTCAAAGAAGTCTATCAGGTTTAGGAGACATGATCTGCATTTTACAAACCCAAACTGGGTGGGGTGCAGAGTTTGGAGATTACCAATGTCTTTGTTTATAAGTTCCTTTATGATACGTTCTATGGCCTTGCAGACCAGGCTCATCAGGCTAATGGGGCAGTAGTTCCCGGGGTCCGTGGTGGTACCCCCCCTTGTGGAGTGGGATAACCATCACTGTGCACCATTCAGCAGGCACAAAGCCTGAGGTGAGGCTATGCTTGAACATGTTACTTAGGTGGGGTGCCAGTTCATTCTGTAGTTCATGTAGAACGCAGCATGGGATGTTGTCTGGTCCCATGGATGCTGTGTTCTTGGCTTTGGAGAGTGTGGTTTTTACCTGTGCAGCCATGATTACAGGAACCTTACATTCTTCCGGTATAGAGATGAGCTCTTTAGGGGGTGAGAGGGGGATAAAGTTAGCACTGAACCTGTCTGCCAGGACGTTGGCAATATCAGTTGGGTCTGTATATTTAGTGCTATTGTGCTGTAACTCAGAGCAGATCTGAGTGTTGCCATTGAGATTCTTGACATAGCTATAGAATGCTTTGTGGTTGTCTTTAGAATCAGTGGCGATTTTGTTTTTGTAACTAGCTTTGGAGGATTTTATCAGGGATCGCAGCTTCTTACTGAGGCTGACCAGGGAGCTCCTCCACTCATGGGATTTTACTCTCTTTTGTAACAGTTTCTTCCTTCTGTTGTACAGTTTCTTTATGTCAGGGGACCACCAGATTGGCTTCGTTTTTTTGGAGGATAGCATCTTGGTTCTGTTTGGGATAGCACGATCCATGCACTCATGTAAGTGCTTATAAAATGCAATTGTGTAGGATTCAATAGTCATAACTGTTTGTCCGTCTGCATAGGTGTCATGAAGTTCGCCACTTCTGTCTTAAGAAGCATGAAGTTGGCTTTGGAGAAATTTTTTACCATGGTTTCCTTAATGGGGGGGTGGGGGCAGGATGTGGATATCTAGGGTAATTAGCTTATGGTCGGATCGGACCAATGGGGGTTGACTTCAGGTGTGGAACTCATGTCGGTAATGACTAGATCTAGGATATTGTTGCCCCTGGTGGGGGTGTGGATAAGTTGATCAAGGGCACTGGAGTTTATGAATTCCAGAAAGTGTTGAGCGAAGGAGATGGTACATGAGTAGTTTTCCCAGTTAATGGTGGAGTAGTTGAAATCGCCCATTATTAGGGTGTTTGGTTGAATCCTAATATTTTCCAGTACATTAAGAAAAGGGGAGTGGGAATCCTGGGGCATGGTGGGTGATCTATAGAAAGCTACAATTTGGATTGCATTTTTGCCCAGAGTTAGTTGCACTTGGATAACCTCGGCTGCATTATGCTGAGCAACTAGCCTGGAGGTGTGGATATCCTTAATGAATATGGACACACCTCCGCCTTTGGTGTTCCGGTCCAGGTTACATGGCCGAAAAGTGTGGTATGAGATATAGCCTGGTAGTGCAGGGGTGCTCTCTGGAGCCTTGAACCAGGTCTCAGTCACTGCAATTCCTATAAGGATAGTGTCACATAATTATGTTTTGCTCCTTCATTTGCTTACACGATACTAACAAGTGTGGTTGTTCACATACTGGTTCCTGGCTACCTGTATATTGCCATCAAATGGGTAATGTCTACAAAAAGGGATGAATACAACAACCAAGAAAAGTACAACAGGGAGGGCAGTGGAATTCCATGATGATGGTGGTATGCCATTTGACTTTGGGTTTAAGGGTAGGGTCATGTTTTCTTTAAAAGCCTAGTCTATGTACTTCATTAGGACATCAACTGTACTGAAAATATTTAATATTTTATTTGAGTGTGAGAAAGTGTTTCTTTTTTTAATTCTGGAGTCACAGTTTTCATAATTTTAAAATTAAAAATAACATGGGATAAAATGCTTAATGCTCTATCACAGCATCCAGTGTTTTGATAATGTGTTTAGATAAGTTGGCACCTGATGTTAAGGGGGTTAAAGAAAGTGTGACATGACTGCCTGTCTCTTTGCCTGTATTCATGTAGCACATCAAAATGTTACTAAAGGGTGATGTCACTCACCTCCAAGATTCTGCATGAATGTGTATTTTATGTCTTCACTTTGCTTTTATTTAGATCAAACATTTGTGAAATGAGTGACTTCATGACTGAACGGCTGCATAAACTTCTAAAGACTACAGAAAGTGACTTGGAATACCTGGAGTAAGTAGTCAAAATGTAATGTCATACTGGAATGATGACAATGTTTGCCAAAAACTGTTGGCCTGCATATAATACAGCACTACTTTTGGGAGTTTGGGAATAAATTAATATGTAAAGCAATGTCCTATTTATTTACAGCTTGTTAAGCAGTATAATAAAATGAACAAAATAGAAACTGACTTCAGACATTGAAGTATTACACAGTATCTTGCAAAAGTGCAATTGATTGAAACAGAAGTCATCTAACATACACTTCATCTAAAAATCATCCTAACTCAAAAAATATAAAACAGAAAACAGAACATCTGTTTTTTTTTTTTTGTAGAGGGGCAAGCCCCCCCCCCCATACAACCTCCATGTGGGGGGGGTTCACCCTTCACCCCCACAGCATACATATACACAAACTCCATAGTCACACTGTAGTGGAAAAAAGCGAAAAACACTGAAAGTGCACTACCAGGTTACACAGTCCAACAAACAGTGGTAAAATAAGCTGCTATATCACTGATAAATTGCTAAATAAACTAACACCAGTGATAACAATATGTTAAGCTCTCCTTATTGTCACAGTTGCAGATAGTAGTACATAGTATAGGCTAGCATTAGATGAGGTGATATTAGACCACTTTTTAGACCATTTATGTGTAGTTGAATTGATAGATCAATTGAAGGCAACCAGTATCTTCAACAACTACAAAAGGCCAGCACTCTCGTACTAATGTATACCATTGTACATCTAATCAGCATATCCAGCACATCAAACCATGAAACAGAATTCAAAACCCATTTTTTAATTCTTTAGTTCGAAAATAAAGGAGCATTTAAGCACAAACACAGACTTTGTTGCATATTTGGGAGACATAAATATATCCACCAATTGTTTCTTTATGAATTACTTATCAAATCTCTCTTCCTAAGCTTTTATAACCTCTTCTGATTCCTATAATTATCATGCAATATTTTATATAGCCTAGCTGATTATCTCTTTTTTAAGAGCAGCTTCTGTTTTAGATTCTATTTAAATCTACCGGTGTTGGTCTTTCACTTACAATCCCCCTATTTCTTTCTCTTTGCTTATACTCTGATATCAGTCCTTGATAGGGAAGGCAATCTCTTGCCTGCAGTCCAAATGAATTCTTGCCCTCTTCCTATTCTATTACCTTCCCCTCCCTAATTATTTGCTCCCAATACATTGGTTACTTTGTCAGTTTTCTCAAGTAAATTCCAGCTACCTCTTGCATATTCTCTGTACCCCTAATTGCAGTCATCCCTATTGGCAGAATCTCATTTTTTTCATCCCTGCTGCTGGCTTAGTTCTTGGAATACTTTCTGCCATTTTATGATTATAATATTCTGTATGGTTATTATTATTCTCCTTAAGAATCTGCATCCAGAATCCTAGTATCTCCTTGTTTCTTGAGCTTCCCTCCTGTTTGATCATCATCCCTTTCAACTTTGAGTTATAGCTTTCTGCTTGTGCTATGTATAGCAGCTATAACTGTGTAGCTCTGAAATACCCCTTCAAGTCAGGTAATCTTAAACCACCTTGTTATCCCACTTAACTCATGCCCTCGTCCCCTCACAGATAAAATCCTTCAACTCTTTATTAATTGCAGTCCACAACTTCTCCTCTAGTTTATAAAAATACACATGACCTGTGTATAAAACAAAAGGGACTAAAACATTTTCAGTGCTTGTATCTTGCTATTCATATCCTTAAAAGAGAGCTTCCAATTTCTTAGTTTTTGCATTATCTTTTTAGTCTCTTCCCACATATCGTTAGCTGCCATAACAGAATCCATACTCTTAAGTATTTCATTCTACCATGCGCCATAAGTATGGGTATTGCAGAACCAGTTCATGTCTGGGTACGTAGTTCACACCTATTGCCTCTGTGTTATCATCATTAATTTTGAATCCAGAAAGACTTGAAACTGTCTCAGAATGTTCTACAACACTGTAATGTCCTGGTTTTATAAGGTATAAAATAATATCATCTGCAAACAAAACCAACTTTTCTTGATTACCATACAAATAATATTCAAAAATGTCTGACTCCCTTATTTTCTTTGCCAACAATTCTAAATATAACACAAATAAGGGGGAAAGAGGACACCTCTGTCTGGTTCCTCTACTCAAACAAAACTCCTCAGAGAGGGCTCCCCCCATACTTTAATTTTTGCCTCATATACCCCCTAATCAACCTTATAATTTTATCAATGCAAATGCTTCCATTGCCCTACTAATAAAATCCCAGATTATGCTGTCAGATGCTTTCTCTGCATAAAGACCCACCAACAACAGTGTTATTTTCTCACATTTTGCTTTCCTCTGGATCATCATTGTTCTATTAATGTTGTCAAATGTTTGCCTCTTCTTCACAAAACCATATTGATCCATATCTATCAATTCTGTCATCACATTTGCCATTCCTTTAGCCATTGTAGACATAAACACTTTGTAATCATGGTTTAGATTTTCAGAATAAACTTTCACACTTGAACTACTGCTAGCCCCAAACAACTTCCTTCTATACAAACCTAAAAGGCTAAAAGCTATCTCCAGTAATGTCCTAGCCTTATCTGGAGATATCGATCCTAACCCCAGCCCCTGCCTCATTACAAACAACTCCTTCCCTCCACCCCCTACTCCTCCTACTACAAATAACCCTTTCCCCCCTTCCCCTTCTTCTGCTTTATCTCCTAACACTCTTAAGTTCTTCACTATCAGTGCCCAGAGCCTTAACAACAAAGTACACCAAGTACAAGCTTGGAATTAACCACAACCAACCTGACATCTTAGCCATCTCTGAAACCTGGCTAAAACCCCATATTGCTGACTCTGAAATCTTACCTCCTGGTTTCCACATCCTCAGAAGTGACTGATTAAATAAAAAAGGTAGAGGCTCTGCTCTAATCTACTCTAACCTTCTCTCCCTAATCCCTCTTCAAATCCCAACCCCACAATTCAAAAATTCTGAACTAACAGCAAGTCTCCTACAATTGAATAAACATAAGAATATCTGCATTATTTCCTTATATATCTCCCCAGGCGACAACATCTCTACCCTTGAAAATATTCTTCACTGGGCCTCAACTGAAATAAAATATGAAACCTACATTCTAGGCGACATTAATATTGACTGGAATAAAATCAACACGCCTTCCCCCTCCCTATCCATTAACCTCTACAACTTCACCCAAGTAATCCATTCAACAACTCGTCCTAACAAAAACCACCCCCCAGGGTCCATCATAGACTGGATTCTAGTCTCCCATCCAAGCAAAATAATTCTCTCTGGCACTATCCCTGACACCTTTAGTGACCATCTCTCTGCTTTCAATCATCGCTCAGCTAACTCCACTCAGTATCAGCACCACTACATTCAAACTCGTAATCTTAGCAACTTTAACCCCACAATTTTCTCAAACATTTTCAAACAAATTAACTGGCAAATCCTAAATACTCTTCCCCTTGACTATGCTGTAGAACATTTTAACTCTGTCTTAATTAATACTCTTAACTCTCTAGCCCCTCTAAGAAACAAACGTGTCAAAGCCAATTCTGCTCCTTGGCTGACCAAAGAAACAAAACAAATCATGCGTCACATGGACAAATCCTGGAAGCTTTACCAGAAAAATAAAATGTCTTCTACCTTGCTCCAATACTCTCAACTCCGCAACCAAGTAAAAAAAAACTAATCACCTTGGACAAAAAAAACTACTATAATAAACTTCATTCCAACAATAATAGGAACCCAAAACAATTCTGGAAGTCAGTTAATTCCCTTCTCCATCCAGGGTCCAGGAATAATCCCTGCCCTGACCCTAGTCTAACTGACATGGAGCTGAGCTCTCACTTTAACCCTTTCTTTACAGAATCCATAGCTAAGCTAACCAAAACTTTCCCAAACAATAATCCACCCAACTCTCTTTCCTCAACCCCGAACAACCCTAATAACTGTCCTTTTAATTTCCAGCTCAAACCAGTTTCAACCATGTTTATAAAAAGGCTCATATCCAAACTAAAGCCATGCTCTAATGCCCCTGACAACATACCCTCCTCCTTCCTCAAATGTGCTGCCGAAGGTATTTCTCTCCCAATCAGTATCCTAATTAACAGATCCGTAAAAGAGTCGTATGTACCCAAACTTTGGCGTTCCGCCTACATTCTACCTCTTCACAAAGGAGGCAAAAACACCACTATTTCCAATTTCTGCCCCATTGCCCTACTCTCTCCAATATCTAAAATTCTAGAAAAATGTGTCCACCACCAACTTTTGCCTTTCTTAACTCAGAATCACCTACTAACACCCACCCAACATGGCTTCCGCCCTGGTCACAGCACCATAACTGCCTTACTATCCTTCCTAGAAACAGTCAGTCAAGCCCAAGATTCTGGACTTCTAGTATCCACAGTACTGCTAGATCTCTCTAAAGCTTTTGACACTATCTACCATACGCACATTCTCTTTCATCTCGCCAACCTTAATCTCTCCCCTACTACTCTATCCTGGTTCTCCAGTTACCTGTCAGACAGATCTCAAGCTGACAGATGGAAGAACTCTACCTCCTCCTTCTTGCCAACACCCACCGGCGTTCCCCAGGGGTCCATCCTCGGACCTGTGCTTTTCAACATCTTTATTAATAACCTTCACACTATCATCCCTGACACTACAGTTATCCAATATGCTGATGACTCTGCCTTAGTCTGTGCCGCCTCTAACCTTCCTAAACTACTGACTAAAACACAAATAGCTTTTTCCACTACAGAGAACTGGATGCACCAAAGCCATCTCTCTCTCAACTCTAATAAATCTAAAATACTACTTTTCCCTCCCACCAGGGCTTTCTCTTTTGACAAAAATGCTTTCAAAGTCCTAAGCCAAACCAACACTGCTATAGAAGTGGTCCCTTCTGAAAATCTTCTTGACATTACCATAGACAAACACCTTAAATTCAATATCCACATACAACAAAACATAAAGAAAACCCACCAAAAGTTAGGTATGCTCTACAGGAATAATTGCTTTCTCTCCAACTCCTCTAGGCATACCTTGGCAATTACCTACCTTCTACCTTCTCTACTATATGGAGCCCCTCTTCTAACTAATCTGTCTGCTTCCAGCACCTCAAAACTTGAAATTTGCTATAATAAGATCTCTAAATTTACCACTAAATCCAAAACCTCAACTCACCACTGCCTTACCCTACAATCTCTGAACTGGCTAGAACTCTCTAACCACCTAGACCATCTCCAACTAACCACCGCTCACAAATTAATATTCTTACCAGATAAATGCCCAGCCTTAACAAACATCCTTCCCCCATACATCCCAAATAGATCTCTGAGATCTGAACACCAAAACTTAATCTCCATCCACAAACCCAAACGTCCCGCTGGCCAGCTTCTACTCTCCTTCTCCCTAGGTAAGAAATGGAACTCTCTCCCTCCCTCACTTAGGACTATACCTAACTCAGAATCCTTCAAGACCCAACTTTTTTTATACCTGTCATCCAAACAGAAATGTTCCTGCTTTCACCCTACATAAATTCTAGGGAATTTCCCAATTGAGCTCTCTATACTCCTTGCTCCACTCTACCCTCAAGCTTTTATTTCTATTTTCCCAAAATAGACTTAGCTGACTTTCACAGATTAAGCAATTTCTCACTTGACTCCAAGTATGTAAATATTGTAAATATCAGTATTGCCATTGTCAAAAAATAAAAAATCTGGAATCTATCTCTTAACTGTGTCTTATGATGTACACTTTATGCATTTGCATTTCTTGACTGTATGAATTTTACACATGTATTTTACCTTTAACATTATGTAACCTTTATTGTATTGTATTGCTTATGGAGCTTTTCTCCCCGGTCCTCCACTGAAAATGGGCACTTCATGGCCCAGTGGACTTCCCCGGTAATCAAACTGAAAATAAAATAAATAAATAAATAAAATAAATGGGCATATATGAAGCTAGATCTGATGGGTCATTACCACCTTTAGGGATTACAGCCACCACTGCTTTCTTCCAGAATGTAGATGGTTCTCCTCCTTTTAAAATACTGCTAAACAAAAACCTTCCAGATCTTTATCACTTTCTTCCCTCCTAGCTTCCAAACTTCCACAATAACAACATCTGTTCCTGGGGGAAGTTCCTGTAGATTGATTATACATCATCATTTTTGTCTGGTCTCCTCCTGTCCTGTTAGTAATTGAGCCTCATCTACCTCTAACCTTGGCATATTTCTTTCTTCCATAAACATTTCCATTTGTACAGTTTCTTGATTACCACATTTCTATGCTTTATACAGATTTTGATAACATTTCCGAAATATTTCTATTACCGCTACATGATCTATGCTTATTTTCCTTGTTATAGGCTCCCAAAGCTTAGCAACAACCCTTTCTACTTTCTTTTGCCTGATCTTTTGTGCTAAAAGTTTCTGAGCTCTGAAGTTATCAAAATCAGTTGCTTAACAGCAGTATTTCTAAACTCGTGTATATTATTGAGGTAGTCCTTTATTTTCTCTTTTTGCACTCTGCAATTTCACCTCTTCTTCTTCTGTGAGATTCCCGCTATCATGCAGTACTTTAACCATTGTCAGTCTCTGTAAATAATTCTTGTTACTTCTTAATCGTATCTACTTTTCTTTTATTTCCACCCTATTTTTAAACTTCACTTTAATTTTAACCCACTGCATAGCTATCTTTTCAGTAAGAATTGCTGTCTTCTTTAGTAACGCCTGAATAATTTCCACTAACCATTCCTTAAATTCCTCTCTTTTTAACATATAGGTGGGTAGCACCAGTGTCTCATTTTTTATTTCATTGCCCCGCATTTTTATTTTCGTTATTATTGGCACATGTCCTGTGAAATGTACTATATACATATATACATACACACTTCAAGCACAGGCATTAATGCCCTTCTAGCCTGCCAATATACCAGAACAGTTGTTCCTACAATAAATATCCAGGCTGTTCTTAAAAATACCTAAACTATGCTTGCTTTAATGTAATTTGGTAGTCTGTTCCATGCATCAGCTGCTCTCTCAGAGAACCAATTAGTACACTTCTTATCCCTATAGAATCTTTTACATAGGTTGTCTGATGGTCTAATACTACTTTTTGATAATCCCAACCATTCTCAGAGGTAGTTGTGTATAAATGCCTTATATACCTGAATAAGATCTCCTCTTAAATATCTATATGAGACACTGTACAAGTTCAGATATTTTAGTCTTTCATAATAACTTATATTTTCACATCCTTGGATGCTCTTGGTATATTTCCGTTGTATTCTTTCCAGTTTACTTATGCTTAGTTTCTTAAGGTTTCCGTATTGTTATTCCTTACTCAAGTTTGGATCTAATGTACCTAACAAACAAAGATTTCATTATTTCTGATTTCCAAAACTTTATAAATCTTTTTGTATAACCTATAGTTCTATAACTATCATTAACCAACTTGTTGATATGATTAGAAAAACTCAAAGCTGGATCTACCCATATACCCAGGTCCTTAAACAAATCTACAGTTTCAATCACTGTCTTCTGTATATTATTCTCCTGTGCCCAAATGGTCAATTTAGTCAAGTTCTTTTGCAGACATGCCATATCTGTAACACGTAATCAGTTTACCCAGTTTCAAGTTATCTGTGTACAAACTGTAGAACACCTCAGATAAACAAGATAGGTCTGAACGATACAATCTAAACAAGTATGGTCTAGGACAGAGCCCTGTGGGGCACCCTGACTGCAACCAAAATTTTCACTTGTCCAATTGCTGTATGATACTTGCCATATAGTATTTGTAAGCCATGCAGCTATCCATCTTATCAAGAGTACATCAATACCTAGTTGCTCTAATTAATTGATCAGTATTTTGTGTATAACCCTATCAAATGCTGAAGTTAAATCTATATAAATTACATCACAGCACAATTTTTCATTCATAGCTGCTATTTTATTGTTATAGAACATCGTGTTACAGGTGGTGGTAGATCTCTTTTCAACATATGCATGCTGATATATGTTTTCAAGTCCCAACCTTTCAAATTTTGATAATAACTTATCCTATATTACCTCCTCCATTATTTTTCCACAACATGAAAGTAGACTTATGGGTCTATATGCTCTGGGTTTGTTCTAGCCCCCTTTCTCTTAAAGACAGATTTAACAAGTGTATGTCTCCAATCTTGAGAAATCTCCCCATATCTGTACAACCCAGTAACTAATAGATACAGTGGTACGGTAAGTTCTTGCTGAGGTGTTCTCAGGTCATTATTACTAATACCATCTCCTCTCTGTGCTTTGTTTGGATCCAGTTTGCATAGTTCTTTTTCAATATAGTCTTAATTTGATTTCAATATCTGAGGTTACTTGGATGTCACTAGGACAACTTATTACCCCCTTTGTGGAGCCAAACTGTTTTGCATAAGATTTTGAAAATATATCTATAATCAGTTGTGCCTTAGAATACGTTTTAGAATCCATAAACAGTCTATCGATTTGTATGTTTTTACTCCTTCCACATCTCATGTATCTATAAAATGGTTTCCTATTTTGCTCAATATCTTTATATAAATTGTTTTGATCTTGTCTCACACTATGCTTAATTGGTTTGTCCATCTTATTTATTTCAGCTTTCAAAGTTGTAGTTCAACCTCTTTTTCATTTCCTGTTTTTGTTTTGTCTCTCACTTTAATCAGGTATCTGGTATATGGAAATATATCCCCCTGATATTGTATGCCTAGATCCTGATAATAAACATGTTTTTAGATTTTTTTGCACTCAAACTATATCTGTCTCAAAACTTTCCACATTCCTTCTGCAGTTTTTCCATTGGACGCATCGCTCCAATTAGTTGTACATAGTGACTGTTTTGCTTCTATATAATCTGTAATTAATCTTCTGTGCATTGCTTTGGATTTCAGTTTGGCAGAATTATCTAGCAACAATTTAACTTTTATAACCCCACGATCACTGCACATCAGTAGTGGTAAAACATGACATTAAGTAACAGTAATTTCTTTAGGAACATAAACAATGTCTAGTATGTTCTGTTCCTTGTTAGTGTTTTTTTATACAATCTGAAACAATTATTTTTTTAAACAAGAAACATCTTTATTGAATTATCATGTATGACATAGGCTATGTTACATTTATATAAATGACAATAAACCATAGCAACACAATCTCAGTTGCAAATATTACTCATTCCAAACCATGCAACATAACTGTAGCTGCAAATGTTATACATCAGTTTAACATATCCAGTCTTTGTTAGTCAGCCATTACATAGCTCATTCAAATCCTGCCTTCTACTAAACCTTATTCCTCCTCTGCATGTATTGATATCACAGTTCCCATTTTTTTTTCTATGTAATTTGCTCCTACCCTTTTCTAAAGATCCCAGTTCTGGTTGTTTTAACTTTGTTACTATCTTCACTACTTCTAGTAAAGTTGGTTTAGACTTTGATTTCCATTTTCTAATAATTGTTTTTTGGCGGCCATCATAATTAGACTCAGCAAGGCCTTGCTATGTCTATGCAATTACGAGTTTGTATCATAGCTCAAAAAAAAAATTTCCCTAGTCACTCCAATTTGCTCACTCAGCATCTCCGACAGAGCAGTCTGCTGGGAATCTTTAAAGGATACCAACTCATTACACTCCCAGAAAATATGTTCCCAGTTACCTGTTTCTGTCCCATCACAACTCCAACATTTGCTGTCTACCTAAGGAAAAATTCTTTGCTTGGGGTATAAAAATACTATGTAAGCACTTCCAGGCAAATATCCAAAATCTTCTAGATTTTGTTGCATATTTAGGAGACATACATATACCACCATTGTTTCTTTGTAAATTGCTTATCTAATCTCTCTTCCCAGTCCTTCCTAACCTTCTCTGATTGATTCTCATGCACTATTATATATGGTCTACTAACTATTCCTTTCTTAACGGCAGCTTCTGTTCTAGATTGTACTAAAAATTCTACCAGTGCTGGTCTTTCATTCAGGACCCCCTATTTTTTTCTCTTTACCTTTACTCTGATATCAATCCTTGATATGAAAGGCAATCTTTAGCCTGCAGTCCATATAAGTTTTTGGCATCCTTCCATTCTATTACTTTTCCCTCTATAGTTATTTGCTCCCAGTACCTTGGTTTCTTTGCCAGTTTTTTCCAATACATTCCTGCCCCCTCTTGCCTATTGTCTGTATACCTGATTGCAGTCATAATTATCAGCAGAATCTCCTTTATCCATTCCCGTGTTGACGTAGTTCTTAGACAACCTTCTGCTACTTTATGAATATAATATTCTGTATGATTATTGTTGTTCTCCATAAAGGTCTGCATCCAAAATCCCAGTCTCTCCCTGTTACTGAGCTTCCCCTTGTTTCATTATCAGCTCTTTCCACTTTGAATTATAGTTTTCTGCTTGTGCTATGTATATGAGCCTTAACTGTGTTGCTCTGAAATACCACTTCAACTCGGGTAATCCCACTCTCCCCTGATCTATTGGAAATATAAGTTTATCCCATTTGACTCTTGCTGTCATCCCCTCCCAGATAAAGTCCTTCAGCTCTTTATTAATTTCTATCCACAACTTCTCTGGTTGATAAAAGTATGCCTGACCAGTGTATAAGACTAAAGGGACTAAAAACATTTTAACTACTTCTATCTTACTATCAATGTCCATATAACAGAGCTTACATTTTCTCAGTTTTTGTATTATCTTTTGTTTAGTCTCTTCTCACATATCCTTAGCTGCCACACCTGTATTGTTTTTAATCCATACTTCTAAAAGCTTCATTTTATCATGTCCCCATGAATATTTATTTATTTTATTTATTTAACATTTGTTTACCAGGAAAGTCTGACTAGGAAGAGCCCTTTTTCAGAGGAGGCCAGGGAGAAACATTCCAGATGCATGTCTTTGGAATGTAAGAGGAAACCAGAGCACCTGGAAGAAACCCACGCAAAATGCAGGGAGGACATGCAGACTCCTTACAGAAAGCACCCCAGATGAGAATCAAACAGTAAAACCTCTTGCTGTGAGGCGATGATGCTAACTGCTGCACCACTGCACCGTAATATGGATATTGCTGAATTAGTTTGTATGTGGGTACATAATTTATCACTATTGCTTTTGTTTTTGCTTAATTAATTTTGTATCCCAAAAAAGGTTTGAAACTGTCTCAGTGTGTTCCACGACACTGTAATATACAAAAAATCTAGAAGATTTAAGATTGTTACATAGATATTGTTATACCCCAAGCAGACTCCAGAGAATTTTTCCTCAGGTAGACAGCAAATGTTGGAGGTATGATGGGGAAGAAAGGGATACTTGGGACCATATTTTCTGGGAGTGTGGTGGGGTGGTGGACTTTAAGGATTCCCTGCGGGATGCAATGTCAGAGATGCTGGGGGTGCAGATTGGTGTGATGAGGGAGATGATTTTTCCTGAGCTATGATACAGAATCGAAATTGCCTAGACATGGTAAGGCCTTTCTGTGTCTAATTATGGTGGCTGCCAGAAAGCAATTACTAGAAAATGGAAATCAAAACCATGTCTAACTGAGTGTAGCAGCCTTCCCCTCAGGTGAAATTATAACTGAGCGCTATCAGTTTATAGCCAGTACAAAGCAATTAACAAATAGATACAAAGTAAAACAGGTTTTCTTTCATTTTCTGAGGCTAAATAATTGGCATATGCAGTATAGTCTACTGGTTTAATAAAAGGGGGCAGAGACTTTCAATCACAGAGCAGACATGTATTTCACTGATTAAAGTTAATACACAGCACATTTCTTCATGTTAAATGTGCTTACATTATACAATGACATAATTAAAAAAACACAAAAATGGAGGTGTCTAGTGTGAAAAAACAATCACAAACCACCAATGGAGAAAATAATTTGCACTATGAGGAACTAGTGATGCCTTTTTAGAGTTTAAATAACATTTATTTTATTAAACCAACACATTAATGCTAAAAAACACACAGTGTTTTTGTCCTACTACAAGGACTTCATCTGATGCTGACCCAGACAAATTTTCCTACTTTTATAGCCAATTAATTAATGACATAATTTTCTACAAAGACAATTAGTGGAAAAACTGTCGGTAAGAATGAATAACAGGATATATGTACTGATTTTCCCTCTTACATTTGGATGGAGTGTTTTGTGGTTTCTTGGGTGCTTTTTGCAGATTTGCATATCTCAACACTATATATTTTAAATATTTAATCATTTATGCTTATGTCTTTTTCTAAGATAGGTTTTTAGACAGCTTTTAACACTTTTTATATAGCTTTTTTAAAGTTATTTTTAAGGTTATAAATTATCATATAGACAGCTAATTTTTTATATTTATTTAATCAGCATGACCATTTTTATTCATTTATATACTATATATATATATATATATATATATATATATATATATATATATATATATATGTTAAAATGGTCCTTTCTCTTCTGTTAATAGTATGCACATTTGTAGTATGACTGTTAGCACTTTTAATAGTGTGTTGTTCCTTGTTTATGTTATAAGTAGATCGTTTTTATTTTTTAGGAATACATTTTAGTATTTCTTGATGAAATTGTATTAAGAAGATCTTGATTACATGTTAAAGAGAGGCATTATTTTCATGGAAATGTTATTCATTCTTACTGACAGTTTTTTTTTCTCTAATTGTCTTTGGTTGGAGAAAATGATGTCATTAATTAATTGGTTATAAAAGTAGGAAAATTGGGCTGGGTCAGCATCTGACGAAGTCCTTGTATTAGGACAAAAATGCTGTGTGTTTTTAGCATTAATGTGTTGGTTTAATAAAATTGTGTTATTTAAATTCTAAGAAAACATCACTGGTTCCTCATAGTGCAAATTATTTTCTACAATGACAAAATTCTGAGTAAACTAGTAGGAGTAGGGACTTGTGGCAGAGCTCCTGTAGTATCGAGGTTAGATGTAGTAGATGCCTTTAAGGGAAAAGGGGAGTAGGACAAACCCAGAGTGATACCTTATATCTAGTTTCATGCTGTGGAAACATAAAAGAGAAGGTAATATTGGATAAGTTATTGTCAGAATTGGAAAGGTTGGGACTTGAAACCATACATCAGCATGCATATGTTGAAAATAGATCTATTACCATCTGTAACATGATGTACTGTGGTGGTGGTGCTGCGGTAGCATTGTCGCCTCACAGCAAAACGTTGTCCCGTTGGATTCTCAGCTAGAGCATCTTCTGTGAGGAGACATGGTTGTGTGTCAAAGCTGGCAACTCAGCACGTAAAAATCCACTTCCAATCATTAGCGGACCGGAGTTCCGCTGTGGCGACCCCTAACCGGGAAAAGCCGAAAGACACAACCACCATCTGTAACATGATGTTCTATAACAATATAATAACAGCTATGAATGAAAAATTATGATGTGATGTCATTTAATTAGATTTAGCTTTAGCATTTGACAAGGTCATAAACAAAATGCTTATCAATAAATTAGAACAACTAGATATTGCTGTACTCTTGATAAGATGAATAGCTGCATGGCTTACAAATATTTATTTATTTATTTTATTTTACATTTGTTAACAGGGAAAGTCTGACTGGCTACATATCCATTTTCAGTAGAGGCCCGGGGAGAAAAGCTCCAGTTGACAAGTAGGCATACATAAAGCAAGATAAGGCACACAAACAACATCAGTACAAAGTGAACATGCATTGAGCTGCAGCTATCATGAAATTGTTACATACATTGAAATAATAGCATAAATTGAGATAAGGTCTTCATGAATAACAGTTAGGTTCATTCTACAGTATAAGCCAGATTAGGCTATATCAGAATACATAAAGAGCTTGGGTACATTTCCTGGGTAGTTAACATGGTAGAAATTAGTATCAAATAGTAGGGTAGGTGAAGTTAGTTAAACAATGTTATTGGCAGGGTAAGTGAGGAGAAAGCAGGATCAGCCAGGGGATGAGCAGAGGCAGGTCCAGTTATCCAGTAAGTGTGACTTAACAGCTTTTTTGAAAGCTGTATGAGAGGATTCAAGAGTTAAGGCTGATGGGAGAGCATTACATGATTTAGCAACATGAGTAGAAATTAAAGAATCCCTAGCTGAGTTATTTGATTTGGGGGCCTTAAATAGAAGCTTGTCACTTGATCGGAGATGTCTTGAAGTGGTTTGAGGCAAAATTATGTTTTTTAGTGATGGTACCCTGTCTGGTTGATTTAGTATTTTATGAGCAAATACAAGTTGGTTGTAGCGAAGGAGGTGGGGAAATTCCACCCAGTTGAGTTTGAGAGAAAGACAGTGATGGGTTTGACTGGCAGATGTAGTGGCAAATCTTGCAATTTTATTTAGCATACAGAAAGTTTGTTTACTTCAGACTTGGATAGGTTAGTTAGGATGGGGGATCCATACAATAGAGTTGAAAGTAGATGACTGCGAGCAATGGTAGCTTTGGCAGTATGGGATAGGAAGGACTTGATTCCTGTAAAGGCAGCCCGGTTTCATATGTGTACTTTTAATTATCTGATTTACATGCAGGTCAAATTTTAGGTTATCAATTTCCACTCCCAGCAGTGTAGTATGAGAGTCAGGGGCAATTAATGTGCCATTGCTGGAAGTAATACTAAAGTTTGGAAGTGATTTGATATTATGGGCGGGGGTGAAGAGTAACAACTTTTTTTTTAGGATTTAATATTAGGCAGTTATTATTGAGCCAGTTTTCAGTTGAAGTAAAGGTGGTCTGAGTAATATTGTTTTAAGGATCTGATGAAGCATAGTTTTCTACGTGAACGCACCTGTCTGTTTTTACTGTTTTATTACTGTCTTATTAAAACTGGAAACTATAGCTGTGGTGGTCCTACTGAGTTTATTTTATACTATTTTTTCTACAGTTGGACTTTTGGGCTGCATTGACAATATTTTATATTGGTTTGGTTTGTTTTTTTTTTTTTTTGTATCAACGCAGCCACATGGCTGAGAGTGTTTCCCTAGAGCTGGATTATAATCCTTCCAATGACTGCCTACGATACAGATGGGACAAAATCTTTCTACAACGAGAAAACCCTCTCTTGGCTTTAAATTTCAAAGGAAATCCTGAAACATTAGTACCAAATCATACAGAGGACTTTAAACAATTTACCTCTGTGGTAAGGGACTTTGAAAATGATTTGTATAAGTTGAAGTATTATGTATGGCAATGTCGGCACTTAGAAGCATGCTTGCATTTTCACATCATCCCGAGAGGGATGAGAGTACTTTGTATGCCGATATATGGAGACACTCATCCTGAGCTGCTGAAAAAATGGCAGCAACTGAATCTTGAGCTAGGTTACAACTATATGAGGCTCATGATTCATTACTTCAAACCCCTAAAGGATGAACTAATGGGGAAAGTGGAACAACAGCACAATGATATCGTCTATCGGTTTAAGGGTGAAGTGCATGCTGGTATGCTAGACAACGTTTATATGAATGTGTCCCTGTATGAGAATAAACTGCAGCAGATAAAACAATGTAAGCTGCAGAGAGATTTTAATGATTTCTGCCTTGGAAATGTGTTTACCTGGCAGAAAGCTACTAGTGCTTCTGTTTCTCATGAGGAAAGTACTGTTCCCTTGAATTCCTCGGGGTCTGTACTGCCGAGTACCCCCACGATATTTTCTACTAACACTACAAATGCTAGCAACAAAAACTTGAGCACTCAACAGAATAACAGCCTGTTACAGCAAACTGAGCCTCAGCGAACAGTTACCATAGGCTCCACCCCTCCTCCTAATCAACAAGCTATGAATGGGAACGCAACTGGAGCTAGGCCGAAACAACTTGCTCCTCACAATATGGAACGTTTTTTGCCATTACCAGTGAAGCAACGGCCACTGCTACAAACATGTTCAGTGAGTCCAGGTTGACGGAAAAGGAAATACTCAGACGAGAGGTTTACATCGAACAGGAGAATGAGACAATGAAATATTTAACCATAAATCTATCAGACTATGTGCTTACAGAAGCAGAAACTGCCCTTTTAAATAAAGGACTAACATTTATTCCATCCATTGGCACTAATGTGAGTGATTTGTTGATCGATTTCAGACTATTTGGTTATACTGTTGCATTAAAGCTTATTTTTAAAGATAATTTACAACAGGGGATAAATGTATTTAGAAGAAGGAGTTCTTATACTCCTGTTTTACCTGCTCATGTGGAATCTTTCTTTAGAGCTTGTGTGAGATGTGTATGATAGTTTTTATAGTAAAAACAAAAGTGATTTTTATAACTTAAGTCTGAGTGAAAAACAGGCCCAACAATCATTACAGAATAATGCAAAGTTGGCTATTAGACTCGCTGACAAGGGAGGGGTGGTAGTTTTAATGAATATACAAGATTATGATATAGCTATGTGTAATCTGTTGAATGATAGTAATACCTATAGATTGATAGAACACTCACAATTTGAGGTGATTATAAGGAATATTAGGGACACTCTATTTGATTTACTCATATGCAGACAGCTGGATGAAACACTGTATCATTATTTCAGTGTTGAACATCCTATGATTCCGTATATTAAGGGGTTGCCTAAGGTTCGCAAATCCTTATATCAACCCCCCCATGAGACCAATTTTTGCTGGTGGTGGTTGGGCTACATAATCTATTTCAATTTATGTGAGGAGTAAATAAGGACCATTGGTTTCGAGACTACCTACCATCTTGAAGGACATTATACAATTTGTGAATGATCTAGATGTGTTTAGAGATGGATCTGATTTAAGCAATTGCTTAATGGTTACCCTAGATGTACAGTGTTTGTTTACATCTATCCCAAATACTATGGCATAAGAGGCTGTAAGAGAGGTCTTGAATGACATAAAAGTTATAGGTAATGATGAAGTGATTCTTATATGCATGTTGTTGGATTTGATTTTATCCAACAACATGTTTATGTATGAAGAAAAATGGTGAAATGGCAGGAGGAAAAACGCAAATTAGATCCACAGGAGTCAAGAAATAGCGTATAAAAATTTAATATCCGCTTTCATCACACGACTTCATCAGAATACATTGAGTGAAAAAAACAAATGCCTTAAATACACACTGCTACTAAACAATCATTTAACTTAATTAACAACTAATTAAGAAAAAAAACAATAAAAATACAAATACAAATACAAAATTCAAAGATTAAAAAAGACAGATAAATCAGTCTCCTTAGAAATAGTTAATTTGTGATATTTTAAAAAACACTTCAAATTAATGGTTTCATTCAACCCTGGCAAAGTGTCAGATTTTAATCTCACCTGCCAAAGGGTCTCCCTTTGTTCTAGATAATTTTTAAAATCCCCAGCCCTCTTGTCTGATTTGCAGACTTCTAGAACAGAAAAAATAATTTTTTTAAAAGAAGGACAAACAACAGAATGTTTATATAAAGCATTGTTCTGGTCTTTGCTTTTAATTCCATACAGATGTTCTTTTATACGTGTGCCTAAACTTCTTGTGGTCATTCCCACATAAAATGCAGGGCACACAGAACACATACTAATGTATACCACTCCACAGCTGTTACAATCAACATAATCAGGAACTTCTAAAATTTTATCTGATGTAACTATAGAAATGTAAGGTCCTTCAGAAATATATCTGCAAATTTTACATTGATGGCAACAAAACATGCCCTTCCTTCTTCTGACTGCAGAGCTTTCATCTAAAGAATGACATTCTAATATTTTTTTAAGTGTATTATATTTACGAAACACAAAACTAGGTTTGGTTCCCACAGCCCGAACAATGTCAGAATTTCCTTGAAGAACCCTCCAGTTCCTTTCAAGTACAGCCCTTATGTGATTAGAGTCACTACTCATTTCAAGTGAACAAATAATATCAAGATTAATATTATTGGGTAAACGTTCATTATGAACATTTTTAGTACCCATAGGTTGATTCAAAATAGCAGGAAAATGAGTTAAACGTTTATTGAAAACTTCATTGCCACTGTCTATTAATAAATTTTCATCATAACCTCTCTGCATAAACATAGAAGCAATGAAATGAAATTCATGTATTAAGTCATGTTCTCTAGTGGTCATCCGACTATTTGAAATTCACCAAAGGTGATGCAGGTTTGGCTGTTAATTTTTTAGATATTCATTTATGGTGGGACAGTATTAATCATAGATTCCATAGCAAAATTCATAGGAAGGAAACTTTTACTAATGGATACCTACATCATTCGAGTGGACATCCAAAACATGTCATTAAAAACATCCCTAGAGGACAATACATTAGGGCTAGTTGGATGACTAGATGACTAGTTTGGTACAGAATCGTTGGTTACATGTTGCTAATACAGCTGAAAAAGCCCTTATGGTTTCTTTTTGAACTGGTTGCAAACCTAAGTTCATTCTCAGACTTGCATTTCCTAATGGTAGCCCTGAGGAACTTACTTACCAGTTTTAAATCTGTTTTGTAATCATGCACTGTAGATATTATATAGACAGCCAGAAGCTTTTTTCTTTTTGTGATAGAATTTGTTGATATGGAAATCCCACCATATGGTTTTGTCATCATGCCTGCACCGGATAGGTGCAGCTGTCTAAATAGGGTTCCTATTAATTTGACGAAAGTTTAGCTTGTTGAACTACAAAAGATCGACAGCTAAAGATTGAAACTGCGAACAAACAGCTAAGCAAAATTTTTTTCCCATGGAAAGAATTCGCTTGACCGTTACAAAAAAAAAAAAACGTTCAACCTGAATTAAGTGGGGGGTTCACCCCAACCCCCCCACCACACACCCCCTAACTAAATATACTAACTTTGAGATTGCTCCACATCGGGGAAAGGGCAAATTCCCATTAATGGCCAAGCAAATTCTTTCCCTGAGAAAAAAATTTGCTTACCTGGCCATTCGTGGTTTGGCTTTTTCGATCTTTAGCTCTTGATCTTTTGCAGTTCGACAAGTTAAAGTTTCGTCAAATTAATAGGGACCCTCTAAACATACCTGTTTAAGAGGTAGTAAAATTAGAGGAGCAGGCAGCAACCTCGGGTACAATATTTATCTTTAATACTGGTAAGTAGCAATTAAATGGTTTTATAGAAATTGTTATAAATAGAGAAGTTTTCTTGAAAAAGCTCACTTGATTCTGCTACAAAGTAGACTACTGCATGAGAAAAGCTTGCTTCCTGGTTTGCATTGCTCATGTTGTTTTTTGTTTCACTGAGGTGTGTATTTATATCGCAGTGTGTTATTTAAAGCCCTTTTCCCTTAAATATTAAAAGTTCTAGTTAGGAAAGTAAACAAAGCTTATGTCTCTTTTTAATTTATAGGAACTGGAAGGAACTAGATACTGGGCTACCAGTGAACTTTAGAAAGAGTGAGACTAGTATTTCTATGTACAGTCATTCCAAGGTTTCCTTGAGAAAGTCACTTAACTGTAGCTGACACTATTTATTTATTTATTTATTTAATAGCATTTGTTTACTGGGATATTCCAACTGGACCGGAAGCCCCTTTTATTTATTTATTTATTTATTTATTTGCAGTTGGTTTACCAGGATAGTCCACTGGGCCAAAATAACCCGTTTTCAATGGAGTCCTGGGGAGAAAAGCTCCAATACAGACAAATTAGGTACATAGAAAAAATTACAATAATAATTATACAGAGTAGAAGATAAAACATTTAAGCTCAAATTCAAGAAGCATTCAAAACAATACAATCTGATGAGGATTAATGAGAGGTAAATAAGCTGAAACAGTAACGTGATATACATTGCAGAGTAGTTATTCAGAGGGAAACATAAAATTACATTACAGAGTAGATATTCTGAGGGAACATAAGCTTTGTTAGGTAGAGTTAAGTATCATAAGCGTAAAGGAGGTTGAGATATCATATATTTATGAGGGGTGGGAGCAAGAACAATCCCATTGGGACCTTAGATATGTATGAAGAGATTTTTTGAACATGTACTGGTTAGAGGTGGTACGAAAGGATGGTGGGAGTGAGTTCCAGAGACGGGCAAGGTTAAAGGATAGTAAGTGTTTGCCTGGGGGATGAGATGGTTTATGAACTTCTAATAGGTTTTGATTGTTAGACCGTAAGACTCTATTTGGTAGGTGCATTTTGAAGGCAGAAGACAGGGAGGGACAAAGAGAGGGGCTAAGAATGAGCTTATGTGCGAAAGTCAGCTGTATATATATGAGATGATTAGGTAATTTGAGCCAATTTAGTTTTTGGAGAGAGGAACAGTGGTGGGTGGAGGACCTGTGGCCATTAGCGAATTTGGCGATTTTGTTATAGCAGGAGGAAAGCTGTTTTTTTAGAGAGGTCTGAAGATTGGTCAGTAATGTGGCCCCATAGAGAAGGGAGGGGATGAGAAAAGAGGAAGCGAGTGTGATTTTGGAGGAGCTTGTAAGGTACTGATTCTGACGGTAGAGCATACCTAGTTTTTGATGGGTTTTTTTAATATTTAGTTGTAGATGGGAGTTGTAACTAAGCCGATTGTCAATTTGTACACCTAGTAGCTTAGTTTCAGACACTAGTTCAAGGGGTGAGTTATTTTGGCTGGTAATTGAGAAGGAGTTTATATTGAAGGAAGTGGATTTGGAGGGGGTGAATACCATAAGTTTTGTTTTGGAGGCATTGAGTGCTAAGTGATTTATTTTCATCCAATGTTCAGTAATTGAAAAAGCTTCCTGAGTAAGTTTTTGGAGCAGAGGAGGAGGAGGTGGCAGAGCAGATAATGGTAGAATCATCTGCATATTGGATGATGTTTGCAAAAGGAATGGATTTGTGGAAATCGTTTATAAATATATTGAAGAGGAGGGGACCAAGAATAGATCCTTGGGGAACTCCAGTGGGGGTACTAAGGAAAGGGGAAGTAGCCTTTTTCCATATTACAGCTTGGTATCTATTTGATAGATAACTGGAGAACCAATTTATGGAGGAGGGAAAGAGGTTAAGTTTTGACAGTTTGGTTAAGAGCAGGTTGTGTGAGATAGTGTCGAAGGCCTTGGAGAGGTCAAGTAGTAGGGTAGAGACAATGTGGCCGGAATCACGTGCTGTGTTAACAGTCTCAAGAAAGGACAACAGGGCTATCATAGTGCTGTGATTTGGCCTGAATCCGTGTTGTGTAGGGGTTAGAAGGTTGTTATCTAAGAGATGTGGCAAGAGTTGAAGGTGGATACACTTTTCCAAAAGTTTAGAAATGGGGGACAGGATAGCAATAGGACGGAAGTTGTTGACGTTACAATTGTTGCCTCCTTTATGCAGGGGGATGATGAAGGCTTGCTTCCACAGTTGGGGCACTGTGCATTCATGGATGGAGCGGTTGATTAGAATGCTAATGGGATAGGCAATTGCATCTGCGGCTATACTTAGGAAGTAAGAGGGAATGTTGTCAGGAGCGTTAGTACATGGCTTCAGTTTCTGAAGGAGTTTCTTTATAGTAGAAGTGGGTACAGGTTTTAATGAGAATAGAGAGGGATGGAGAGAGAGAGAATTTGAGGAAGGTACAGGTGATGAGGCAGTTAGAGTAGTGGATAAGGTGGATGATAGACAGTGCGAAGTAGAATTGGGGATAGGGTTGTTTGTGGGAGAGGGAGGGGGTGTATTAGATAGTGAGGTGGAGCATGTGAAGCAGGAGGTGAGTTTGCTAATAGAGTCGATGAAAAAGGAGTTGAACTGCGTAGCTAAATCTAAGTCTGGGCTATTTGGGTCTGGGGTTGGGGTGTGTGGTTTGCTGGGGTTAAGGAGGGTGGAGATCCCCTTCCAGAATCTTTGAGGGTTAGTTTTATTATTGTTTTGGAGTATGAAGAAGTATTTTTGTCTATCAGAGATTATTAGCTTTTTTACTTTATTTCGAAGGGTTTTGTATGCAATATGGTGTTCTGGGGTCTTATTTCTCAGAGTCCCCAGGCTTTGTCTCTAAGGCGCATGGTTGATAGTGTGGTTTTGGTTAGCCAGGGGGCTGAATTTGTTTTTATTCTTTTTGTTCTTAGAGGGGCTTGGGAATCAAGTATTCCTAAGAATGTAAAGTTAAAGTGAGCAACTGCTTCTTCTAAGGGCAGTGTCTTTAGATTGTTCCAATTAATTGCTTTCAGGGAATCTACGAAGGTTGATGGGTTAAAGCTTTTGTCATTGCGAGTAGTGATGTAGTTGTGGGTGCGGTAGGAGATATAGGGGAGTCGGTGAGTGAAAATAGGCAGGTGATCGCTAAGAGGGTCGGGAAGAGTACCGCTATCTGAAAAATAGTGGGGATGTGACACTAGAATCCAGTTAAGGATGGTGCCACAGGAGGGGTCTTTTGATGGGTGTGTTATGGTGTTGATTAGCTGGGAAAAGTTATATAGGTTGATGTTAAGAGGGTTGGTTGGAGACTGGATGGAGGCCCAGTTGATATTTACATCTCCTAAGATTATGGTTTCATTGCTAATATTGTCAGAGAGCCATGAGAGGATGTTTTCAAGTGTAGAAATATTGTCCCCTGGGGGGATGTAGAGGGATGCTAGGCATATGTGTTTGTGCTTATTAACTTGTAGGAGAGTGAGGAGTACTTCAGCATTATTAAATGTAGGAGTAGGTTTGTCGTAGCGGGTAACTAGCAAGGAAGAAGAATATAGGAGAGCAACTCCACCGCCTTTCTTCTGGGTCCTATCTTTTCTAATGATTGAATAGCTGGGTGGAGTTATTTCAGAGTCTTTTATAGAGGGCTTTAACCATGTTTCTGAAATAGATAGTATGCCAGGTTTGTTATGCATGAGCCATGCATGGAGGGTAGGGACTTTATTCACTATACTTTGTGAGTTTAGAGAAGTAAAGAATATAGGCTTGTGTAAGGAGGAAAAGGAGGAGGGGCCGGGGTTGGGATGGATATCACCAGATAAAAGACTGGTAATGAGATGAAAGATTGGGTTAGAAAGATAATTGAGTAGAGTAAGAAAATGATTTGGGTCTGTTGTGATGGTCAAGGGGTGTTTAGTTACTATGGGGATAGAGTTTTTCTGAGAGGAGAAAACTTTGAATGAGAAGGTGAGGAGCTGTGTTATTGGGTAAAGATGGGGAGAGATAGGAGAGTGCAATTGTGAGAGAGGGGAGTTCAGATGGTTGGTTGTATGATAAAGTTGCGAATGGTAAGAAGTATGAGGTTGGGTGAGGTAATAAAGGTATGATAGTTTAAGAGACAGTAATAGAAAAATAAAGATGGATGAAGGATTTAAAGGCATGTTGAAAAGGTTGCTTCGTATTAAGTGTTATAGTTGTCTTATATATGTTGTAAGTTTATTGCGCAGGGGGATGAAGAAAAGCTTGCCATGGTTGAGTAGAGTAAAGAGTAGTAAGTGTGGAGCTGGAGGGAAAGGTAGTTAAGTGGGTGAGAGTTTAGAATTGAGGTGTATTATTATGGATTAGCTGTGGGTGTGGTTATAATTGGATAATAGGCTGTTGGGGGTGTGTCTATGGTGTTGAGGGCTGATTGGTGTAGGGAGGAAGTGGGTGTGGTAACAAGAGGGATATAGCTAGAGGTACTGGGGGCGGGTTGTATTTGGGGGCAGGGTAGGGGAGCAGAGTGAGCCCGAAGGGAGAACGGAGCGGGAAGACACCAGGAGAGGATCGAGAGTCAGTCAGTAGAGCATGTCTTTTCACATGAGACCCAGAGAGAAAAGTTCCATGCAGAATAGATACATTGCATTTACAAAAGGTTACAGTAAGAGAGATGAGTCCAGTATAATTTATTTATCCTTTGTTGACCCTGGTTAGTCCCTCTAGGCTAGTAGCCTCTTTTCAGGGGAAACCCAAAGTGGTATTTCTGCTACTAGGGGAAATTTGTACAGGGCATTGGGGAACTTCCCCTAATCTTCATTGCTGTGAGTGGGAACCATCTTAGAGGAGCCCTTCCTGTTTCCATTCCATGCACAGAGGTGGCCTGGAGAAACAGGGAGGCAGATGGAGAGAGAAGGAAATGATAGAGCAGTGAAAGAAACGAAGGAGAAAGCAAATATCAAGGCATGAGAATGTGTGCAGGATTCTGAGGAAATGTTTCAGACAAACCTCTTTGATGGGCATGAGTCAGCAAATGAAGGATGTATACTTACAGCCCTCCAATCAGTATGGTTATGGGATGATTTACTTAAAGAAATAGTGGTGCAGAGTGAGACAGAAAATGAAGGAGATGTTTCCTATGGGCACAATATGGAGAATATGCAAAAGGAAGATGCAGAGACAATCCTGAAGAATGGTGGCAAGATGGAAAAGAACACAAGAAAAGAAAGAGCCAGCAAACAGTGACTTGATAAAAAATAATATTGTATTAAAGGTAAATAACAGCAGAACAGACTGGTTTCGGCTGGAAACAAATTACACAGCCTTCTTCAGTGTATGAAAATCATGCAAATCAGAGCTGTTTAAATACCATAAGATCAAAACCTATTGGTGGATGCTCATAGATGTTCATTTAATCCAGGGGGAAACAAAGCACCAAGTTTAATAATCCATTTCTTTTCTTTGCCATTCAATACTGTATGCCATCCTGTTTTATTGGTACGATTCCCATGTACCATATCAATAATGGTAAACATGAATTTAGCTGTGGGATGTGCCATTTGATGTTTATATAAAGCATTATTTATTATTTTTTGTTTTATATTACTAATATGTTCTGTGATACGTATTCTCATAGGGCGTGATGTTTGCCCCACATAAAATGCTCCACAATTACCAGTAGCCAGATAAATAATCCAATTGCTACTGCAATTAATGAAAAATCGAAGATCAAAGACTTGGGAGCAATTCCTGCTGGAAAAATCCTTGGATTTGTTGATGTATTGACAATTGGTGCAATGACCACAAGGGAAACATCCATATAAGATGTCCCCTGATAAAGTGGTCTGTACATACGGGGTGTGTTTGGTGTCACTATGTTTATAATGGTGAAAGAATGAGTTCAGATTTTTGCCTTTCCTATATGAAAAGAGACATTGGTCTGGAATTATGCTGGAAATGTCCTGGTCACACTGCAGAATATTCCAGTGTGTGTGAACACTCTGAATAAGATGATTAGAATTTCTAGCGTAAGTAGTAGTAAATCTGAGTGGTTGGGGTGATTTGTTGGAATGGTCTCTGTATTTTAATAAGTCTGATCTCTCCATACAATTGACTTGATGTTTAGCAACTGAGATGTCACCCACCTTATAGCCCCTACGTTTAAATCTGTTGGTCAAATCAACTTGATTCCTGCAAAACGTGGCATGCTCTGAACATATGCGTTTGGCCCGAATAAATTGGGACTTAGGGATGTTACGTGCTATATGTGGAGGGTGGTAACTGGAAGCATGTAAAATAGAATTGTACTGTGGGAATTTTCTGTACATCTCTGTACCCAATGTATCATCAGGAAGCCTATTCAATAGGACATCCAAAAATGTTATACTATTCAAGTCATGGTATTCAGTAAAAAATAACCCCCATTCATTACTATTGAGATAGGAAACGAAATCTGTAAGTCCAGTTTCCGTACCCTTGTTAGAAAGTCCCTTGAAAGACAGGGGACGTAAGGCCCATTTTGGACCTCAGCCTTTTGAATCATTTTGTGAAGAAGTCCAAGTTCCGGATGGTCACCCTTCAGTCCATTCTCCCATTATTGGAGAAGGACGTCTGGATGTGCTCCATAGACCTTAGGGCTACAAAAAGAGCAATTATAGGTCTCATTGGTGGGTGATGCAATAAGACAGATGAAGGAAATAAACAGGAACAATTGGCCCATATTAGGTGCCCTTTCTGAACTGAAGCAGTTGGTCAAGGGTGAACCAGAGTTGATATGTAAAAGATGTAGGAACTTGAAACAACAGTTATGTTGCAATGATGTAAAACAAAAGAAATATGAGCAATTAACTAGGAAAAAGGGTACATACTGATGGTAAAAAATAAGTGAAGTTACATTTGTACACCCATTGACAAGTAAATGTTGTGAATTTGATGTTTTTGCAACCTGCACTACAAAAAATATAGTATATCATGCTATACATAATGCATGTGAAAGGTTTTATGTAGGTAAACATAATAGAAAATTAAAAGAAAGAATTAACCAAGCATTTGTCTGATATAAGAAGAAATGTATCTACAAATGCTTTGGTTAAACATGTTAGTGAGATGGAAAGTAACCATAGTTGTAGATTTAGAGTTGTATAAAAAGTTATGCCTAATGAAAGGGGAGGTGGTGTGATACTTGAAACAGAGTTAGCAGAATATAAATGGTTACACATTTAAATGCCAATAAAGAAACAGGGTAGAATATGACTGTCAGTATAAAACCACTTTTAAAAAAAATATATATATTTTTTTAAATTATTTTGTAATATTGCATTGTGTATTTTTAAAAACATTCTTGGGCTGTGTCTGAGGGGTTTCATGTCAATTGTTGTTATTTTTATATCACTTGAGCAATTAATTATGCAAACTGATTGCTATTTAAGTATGGTATGTGTGTGTGTGTGTGTGTGTGTGTGTGTGTGTGTGTGTGTGTGTGTGTGTGTGTGTGTGTGTGTGTGTGTGTGTTTTATATAATGCATTGAGAAAGGGCATTTACCTGAAAACTTTGTTTTTTAAGGATTTATTAAATAACTTAACGTTCTCAGTGGTTTGGAGTTCTTGGTTTGGAACTTCTATTTTATTCAGTGTCAGCAACCATTGTGGTTGTTGTGTGGCAGTGATCATCTCATTGTCCACATAACCTGCCATCATCTGCTGGGTCACCAGATGCATCCAGGATTACCTCTCTGCAGAGTAACATCTGTCATCTAATGGGATGTGACTTGAAGGGTTCCCTGCTGGCCTCTGGGGGGGGGTCTGTCACCAGTGAGGAGAACATGCTGTCTATCAGGGGATGCCACTGATGGATCTCAGTATGTCACTAGCAGGAATTGGAGGATCTTTTGACAGCACTAGTGGACCAGCAGCTGGATGCACTCATTTGCTGCCTGGAGCATGTCTTTCTCTGAATGACAGAGTCACAGTATTGTGTCAATTGCCCCACCAGTAGCTGGGCCCAGCCTGGAGGTGGCTAACCTATGGCTTGGTGTGACATTGACAGTTTGATAGTTACCTGTCACCTCATCCTATCCCCAGTCATCCTTTACCCCTTCCTGGTGTTCTACTTTCTTCTCCAGTTTGTAGTCCAGTCCACCCCATCACCAATTTCCCTCCCTCTGTCTCTTTTGTGTTTCCCTCCCCATTCATGTCAGAACTTCCTCATTGGTCTTTATCTGACTTTTGCACTTACTTGTTTGCTCCTGCTACCATCCCCATCCCCTTCCTACCCACCCCCTCTACCTTTCTTAGAAATAAAATGTTTCTCTATCCCACAAAAAATTACCCTTGCTTCCTCACCATATCCCACTCTTCTCTTCCCTTACTGTTTTCTTTCTGTGTGTTCCTCTGCTTGCTCTTCCCACTTTCTGATGCTCATATATACCCATTTCTTTCTTATTTATTAAATATATCAGTAGGGACTTTGCTGTGAAGCCCCTATCAATGCTCTCAGCTTTGCTTGTTGTGATTTGTCATTGCACCTGTGAATGTGGATTGTCACAAGCATGCAAACTACTGGGCTGATTAGGTCACATGACCATCACTGCACGAGTGCCAATAATTGTACGATCAGTGGGGTTTATACTAGCAAATTCCCTGATTAGTTTGACTCCATCTTGCAACATCATTCCTGCTATATTTTAATAAGCTTCTGGCTACATTGCACTACTTTGATTGATAATACCTACTCAAGTAAGCAATGTTTCTGAATCCCAGCTTGTGTTTCTATGTGAATGGGACAGAATGTTTAACACACAGGCAAATGTTTATGCTAAAGTAAATCTGCAAGAGTATGTTGTTAAAAGTTGAAAGGGAAAATAATATTATATCAATAATCATTATCTGACTATGGGTGGTAAAGGAATTAACCACCACAATGTGATATATCTCTGAAGGTAAAATTTTGTAAGTATACTGTGCATGGGTATCTTAGTCCATGTAGTATATCAAATGCTCCAGTTTCTATCACTTGAGCATCACTGGATCCATGTTTGCCATTTTTAATCCATGGAGTGGCACTTCAGGTCTGTAATATTCTGTTTTGCAATGCAATAATAGATGTTCTTTATGGCCTCGCTGTGGGTCTATAAAGGTGGCAGGTTTAAATCATGCTACGATTTTACTTCTGAAAAATTTTTTTTTTTTTTGCTGTGATAATTGTCATTTATGACTACTTAAAAGAAACCAGTTTAACCAGTCAAATTGCTGATATATTGACTTGTTTTTCCAAGCAATGTATAATAAATGCATTCTCAGTGTTTCCAGAAAAAAAAGAATTAAAGTGTTTATGTAAAAGAAAATAATGTGCAAATAATATAGTGTGATTATTTGCCTTTTCTTGTAGGTTGCACCATAACAAAATTGGAGATACAGGAGCAAAGATGTTAGCTGAGGTCCTGAAGACTCCATATTGTACAGTGCAACAGTTGGAGTAAGTAATCCCTCGTGTAATCTCACACAGAAGAAATTATGTAATGTGTGTGTTATCGTCTCTGGAATTACCTCACTTAGCAGTTTATCACTGAACTCTTCATGTCACCAAAGAAAGTTCTTTATGCAGCAACACTCAAAGTAGTTATTTCTTCTTAAGAGGAGACTCACATCTGCTTCTGACACGATGCTTGCATGGTGATCTGCAGGAAATGCCCCTTAATTTCCCATAATTTCTGTAGGCCTGGAAATGTGATGCTGATTTGTCTGAATTTTCTGTGAATGAGCTATTTTGTCCTGTATGAGGTCTAAATCAGATTTGGTACCGGTAAACAGAGATACGGGTGAAGAAGATATCATCTGTGATAAAAACTGGTATGTTAAAGAGGTACTTGCACAACTTAATGACCCCTTATTTTATCATCATTGTATTTCTATTGATCCATTTGACCATTTTCAATGGAGGATCAATGAATTTTTAGCACTGAATGTTGAAAAAGATGTAATTACTGCTGATTTGAAGAGGGAAATGACTGCTGAGCAACCACTGAACAGTATTTTTACGTGTAACCAAAACCCTGTATGAGCATCCTTAAACAGCCTGGCAGGCCATTTATGTCAAGTAGGGGTTATTTAACATAACTGTTATGAGCTTTTTTATACCATTGTTTAAAACCATTATCACCCATGGTTAACTCACTCATACATGATACTAATGAATTTCTTAAACTTATTGATGCGTAATAGTGTATACAGCTGTACCCCCCCCCATAGTACAAGTGTAAAGCAAACTCCAGAAACAAACCAACCATAATATCAACAAGCTTTATAACAAAAGGAAAATAATTCTGACCAAAAGTAAGAAGAGTAATTCCTAGAATGTTAAGAGTCCTTGTCACTGAAATAAACAAACAAGTCAGAAGCTTAATAAAATCTCTTAAAGTCAAGCTGGAAACTAAAATAGCTACCCAAGCCAAAGACAATCACAAGGCATTTTTAGTTATGTTCATAATCACAAAAAGCACAACACAGCAATGCACTGAGTTGAAGATATAGCGAACCTATTGGTCAATAAATTTGTCTAATTTTACTCCTCCCTCCCCTCCATCTATTCCTTAAGATATATGTAAAACTAGCCTGTCTCCATTTATCACACAAGAACAAGTCCTAAAAATAAACAAACACTACCACTGCAAAACTGGCTCAGATGGTCCTAGGCCATAAAGACTCCCAAAATACCACGAAGAAAAATCAAGTAAAAACTTCTTTTATTTGTAGTAGAAAAGGAATTGGCACTTTCATCCTGCTTAACAGGACTTCATCAGATTCAACAATTAAATAGCATCATTGCAAGTGCTTATATAGATGTAAAAAAATGAGGTAAAAGGAAGTGATGTATTAATTAAGAACTCTAACTTCATAAAGAAATAGGTACATTACAACATAAATAACTTGTACCAAAGTAGTGTGATAAAAATCATTTTTCAGTAAAAGAAAAACATATATTAACAATTGCATGTTAAAATACACATTAAAATACATGTGAAAAGTGTGTTTAAAAAGGTGTGTATTAAAAAATATATGTACTAAAAAGTGCTGTATGAAGTGTTTTGTTATGTTGTATCACTCAGGCTCTAAGTTCTAAGATAGTTTTGAGGGGGATGTAATCGTTAATACCTGGGGGGTTACTGGCATTAAGCCTCAACTGCCAGACCACTTCTTTCTCTTCTAAAAAGAGCTTAGTGTTACCACCCCTAGGATTAACAAATACTTTTTCTACAATAGTAAATTTAAAGGTGTAACAAGTTTTGTTATTCATCGAGTGCCTTTATAAGGTACTATTTGTATTCTTCTTCCTAATGTTATACATATGCTCATAGATTCTATTCTTTACAGGTCTTTCAGTTTTCCTAACATAAAGTGCTGGGCATGTGGGACACAAGGCTAAATATACAACATTATGTGTATTACAGTTCCCTTTCTGAAACTTAATTTTAGTCCTATTTATGTTAGCCAACTCTACATCCAAATTCTCACAAATAAACCCACACTGGTTACATGAACCACATTTTCTTGTACCTTGAGGGCCTCTTTTTGAACTGAGCAGTTTAAAATTCTCAAAACTACTTGAGATTAACTCCTGTCTTATATACAAAAGTCAGTGAAGTTCCTAATAAACTGTAAATGTCCCCATCGCCCCTAAGGACATTCCAGTTTTTGACACCACTTCTTTAATCACTGACAAGTAAGGACTGAACTTGAGCACCATAGCTCTAGAATACACACTTTCATTCAAAGTTTCACACCCAGATGTCAGTCCAACCCCTACAAGTGGTTTGTACTGTAACCCCTATTGTGATAAGACACAGTGAACAATCTCATCCACTAAATGGGGTGGGTACCCTCTTTCTAGAAACACAACCTTTGAAATACCATAGCCCCCAAACAATGCCAAACTGCTTAAGTTACCACTCTCCTGTAAAAGTGACTAGGTTCTCTCCCCAACTTTTAAAGCCACCCAGATACATCACCTGTTGTAAACTCTCTAACTTTAACCCTGGCACTCTTAATGCCCTCCTCTCTGCAGTTGATTGGAACATTCTAAAATACCTCCCATTAGATGAAGATATCCTTTGCTTCAACTCTATCTTTCTCAACATACTAGACTCTGTAGCTCCCATTCGTACCATTCGCATTAAATCAACAGTCTCACTCTGGCTGTCCAAAACTACTCTCAGCCTTATGAAAGAGATAAACTTTGGAAAAACTGGTCCCAATCTAAACTCCCTAAAGATCAACAAAAATATAGAGAAGCAAGGAACTTAACAAAGGAACATATAAACAAAGACAAAAAAAGACTTTTACTACAACCCTCCTACTGCACTGAAATCCAACTCAAAAAAATTCTGGCACTCAATTAACCAGATACTCCACCCAGACAATCCTTCTCCCCCTAACCCATCCCCTGACAATACCCCTTTAGAAATTGCCTCCCTATTTAACTCCTACTTTATTGACACCATATCCAAGCTATCTAAATCTAACACACCTTCTGCTTTAAATCCTCCAGTCACAAATCCTCCTTCAACCACATCCCTCTCCAACTCCTCTCTCAAACTAGTGCCAACTTCCTTCATCAAGACTTTACTATTCAACTTAAAACCCTGCTCCCCATCCACAGATAGAAATCTGCCTAACTTTCTACAACTTGCATCAGAGACCCTTGCCTTACCTGTATCTATTTTAATAAATCGCTCTATCTCAGAAGGAGAAGTACCATCCATTTGGAAGCAGTTTCATACCCTTCCACTACACAAGGGCAGCAACTCCTCGGATATCTCTAACTTCCATCCCATTGCTATCCTGTCCCCTCATTCCAAAGTCCTTGAAAAATGTGTCCACAAACGGGTCATGCAATGTCTTTCTAAGTACAACCTTCTAACTCCTACACAACATGGGTTCAGACCTAGACATTGCACTCCTATCCTTTCTCTACATAGTTTATCATGCCAGAGATGACAACAAGCTAGTTTCTTGCTTATATCTGGATATGTCCAAGGCATTTGATACTGTCTCTCATCCTCTCCTCCTAAATAAATTACAAGAACTAAACTTCTCCCCTGAAGCTGTTTCTTGGTTCTCTAGCTACCTCTCCAGTCGAACCCAATCAGTTAAATGGCAGACCGAACTCTCACCACCTCTACCAGTCCAAATGGGTGTCCCTCAAGGTTCCATTTTAGGACCATTACTTTTCAATATTTTCACTAACAATATGTACACCTCTTCCCCCTTGATTTCCCTAGTTCAATATGCTGATGACTCAACCATTACTACTATAGTCAGCTCCCTCTCAGAGCTCCATTCTGCCACCCAAACTGCCTTTAACTCAATAGAATCTTGGCTCACTGACAATCAACTCATTCTCAATCCTAAAAAAACAAAACTGCTACTGTTCCTCCCTAAAACTCTGTTCTACATCAAATCTACTTTCTCCATTCTGTCCATTAACAACACTACCATACAAGTAGAATCCAGCACCAAACTCTTAGGAATCACTATAGATGACCAATTGAAGTTTGACATACATATCAATAACTGTATCAAAAAGACCCATCAAAAACTTGGACTGCTGTACAGATCAAAGAAATTCCTTTCCTCCAATGCCAGAATTACTCTCTCACAATCATACCTCCTACCCAGTCTTATGTATGGCTCCCAGATCCTCACTAATCTTGACTTTACCCTTCTTGCCAAGCTTGAAACCACCTACAATAAGATAGCTCGATTTGCAGCAAATCAAAACTACAGATCTCATCACTGCATCTCACTTAAACAAATGAACTGGTTAGAACTACCTCACCTTCTTTTACTCTCTCAACTCTCCATTACTCAGTCCATCCTTTACTTGCCATCATACTGTCCAACACTAGCACCACTTATTTCCTACTACTCTGCCTCCAGACAACTCAGAAGCTCTAACCAAAACTTACTTCAAATCTATAAACCCAAAACCAAAACTGGATGTAACCTGTAAAGCTATCACCCATATATAACCAGGAATAAGCTACCCCAAGAGGTAAGGTCCCTAACCAACACAAAATTATTCAAAACAGCTTTAAAGGAACACCTCAAAAATCATTGGTACTGCCACTGTACTCAGCCACCACAGAATATATATCCATTTTATACCCTTACCCCCTCTACTAGCTATTCTTACATTCCTACCTTACTTACCCACTCTCCTGTAGTTTCACAAAATTTTTTTTTCTACTATCAACCTCCTGTACCTTTTCAAATCTTACTTTCCTATATTAAATTTTTATCATTTTCTAGCCCCCTCCACGTAGCCCTACTTCCCTCTGCTTCTTACTTCCAACCACCTCTCTTTCTTTATAGCTTTTCCAAACCTCCTCCAAATTACCTCTACCCACTTTTCAAATCTTACTTCTGTCCTGCATGTTTTAAGCTTCCATTTAAAACTTCTACCTTATCAGATTGTACTGCTTAGACTGTAAAAAAACTGTTCTTTTTTATCACTGCTGTGATTGTAAAGTAATTTACTGTAAATAGCTTGTTTAAATCATTGTATTGTTTACTTTATTTGTTACTCCATGCTGTATAATCTCTATACTTGAATGTTATTATTTTTGTACTCTGTTGGAGCTTTTCTCCCCGGGTCTCTGCTGAAAAAGGGTTCATGCCCAGCCAGATTAACGCGGTCAACAAATGTAAAATAAATAAAATAAATAAATAAATATTCCCCACTCTACGTAGGAGTTGCTAAAAGTGGGTTTGTGGAAGATGTTAGATTTAAACCCATTCTCTGTGTGGGATATGTACATGTCCAGGTAGGATATACCTTTCTCACTATATTAGTGGATGAAATTAAAATAAGGGCAAACACTGTTCAAATATGCTACAAAAATTTCAACTTCCTTTTTATCTCCCTTCCATAGAACAAACAGGTCGTCCAAAAATCAGACATAAAGTTTCAGTTTACTTGAAAAAGGACTGTTGAATACATGTCTGTGTTCCCACTCAGTCAAAACAAGATTTGCAAATATGGAGGCACAATATGCCCCCCATAGCAACACCTTTGATTTGCTTGAAATGCTCCCCCTCAAAATAGATGAAATTATTATCTAGGACGGTAGTCATAAATTCCAACAACATTTGAATCTTATCACTGTCCAATGTGGAATCTTTTACCATAGATTCATGGAAAAGTTCCAATCCTATATCCTTAGGTAAGGAATTAAACAAGTTAACCACATCGATGGTTAAAAATAATAAATCCTGCTCCCAAAGTTCATTTTTAATTCTACCTAAAAAAATCCCAGGAGTCTTTTAAAAGGTAATGAATGTTGTTGTAGGAATGCTTAAGCCAATTATCTATAATGACTCCAAAGGGAAATGTTTTAGACTTACTCCCTGCAACTATTGGTTGGAAAGGGGGTTGTGTCACATTTTTGTGAACTTTGGGAATACCAAAGATAGATGCTAGTAGGGGGTTCTTAACTTTAAGGAAATTGTATATATCCATAGTAATCCTCTGATCTATCAAGTATTCTTTCAACTCCAAATCTTTATGTCTATATGCTATATGTATCTCATTTAGTGATATAGGCTCATATACTTCCAAATTGTTTAAAATGTCATGCATCTTCTTTAAGTAATCCATTTGGTTATACAGCACAATACCCCCTCCCTTGTTGGGCTTCATAAACCTTATATCTGTGTCTTGACTTAGTTTCTGAAAAATCTCCCTTTCAGATTTACTCAAGTTGTATGCCTTTCTCCTTTTCACTTTTATAGCTTCATAAGCCTTTTATATGTCCTGTGTGACTAGCTTGTCAAATGTTTGTAAAGAAGGGTGTAAGGGAGGGTTGTATCTGCTCTTTTTCTTAATAGTAGATACCGGAATCTGCTGGGCCTTATCTTTAAATTGAATGGCCAGGTTTTGTTTCCTAATAAAAAGTTTCATCTCAATCAATGTGTCTACTAAATCAAAATGTGTAGTAGGTATATATTTCAGCCCTTTAGATAACAGGGAGAAATAATCCTTTGTCACTTCACAACCAGTGTAGTTGAAAATGTTAAAATTTTTGTAGCTATAAATAACCTAGTTTGTGATTAAAATCTCACCTTGTTCTTGGAGTAATATGCTCAATGTACTCCCCCTTGATACTGGGACCGGCCCACTCCCTGACCTGAGTCCCAATAAACTTCCTTGGTCTGTGTGTGCCTTTGGTTGCCCCCCCCCCAAAAAAAAAACTTTTTGAGGGTATGGGCATAATTATACCACTTCCTTTGTGAATTATCATGTCTAAAATGCTCAGATTGCCTATGGTCATTAATGTTCTCTTCCCACCACTAGCATTCTCCATTTTATATTCTTTCCATATATATAGGCTTTCTACTATACTGGGAAATGTCCCTTTCAATTTTCTTCTCTTTTCTCTTAAATAAAGTACCACTGCATTTATTAACAATACTAAATTGCTTTTGATAAAACTATTTCCATTGATCAAAAATTAAGTCCTGGGTGATATCAACATTTAAAAGCTCAACTTCAGATAATAGTCTACTTAACTTAGCATCATTGTGTTTAATTAAAAAACGCATGTAGTCAAATCCAAAACTGTCAAATAATGAGTTAAATTAATTAATTATTTCTTCATTTAACTCTAAACCCATAGGTTCCTTAAAAATTCTAATTCCTTTTGGTACAATCTTAAATTCAATACATTTATTAAAATATGCATTATCTGTCTGTAAGCATTTAATGTGCCCAAGTTTTTTCTCCATGTGTAAAATCTTTTCCTTTAAAAAAGGAAAAGCAGTTTGATTGTCAGCATCAGTTGGTAAACAGTTCTTATGGTTAAATGCAGAGTCTCTACTTTTCCCAAACATAAATTCCGACTTTAGAATATTATTAAAGTCATTGTTTATGGTACATAAGTGTCTAGCAGAATGCACACTGTCATTAGTAGTTGTAATATGTACCCGAATGTCACTGGTACCTGTTGGTGCTGCATTACCAGAAACTGCTGCATAAGTATGCTTTGGAACAGTCCTTTTAGGCTTAGCTCCACAACAAAGATACTCCTCCTCATTCTCTCGCCCTCGACCCTCAGAAGAGTTGGAAGACCTCTTAAAATGTGAAACAACACTGTCTGATAGATGTTCTTCATCTCACATTGCTGCAGTCCTTACTTATGGGTAGTCCGCTGTCCTCGGTCGGCCCAAATACCAAAGTATTAGGCTGACGTCGGTCATGGGCGCACAGCCCTGACATCAGAGCGTCAGGGTATAAAAGCGCATGACCGATGTCATATCCTCAGTCTTTTTTGCCGCATGGTCCGATGCAGAAGCAGCGTTGCAAGTGCCGTTCGGCTTTCTGAAATTTTTCGTTTTCGGAGTTTCAGACATACCAAGTTGGCTAAGTACCCCGTTGGGGAACATTTTTGTTTTTTCTTGCCTCAGTTATTTACCGGATGTCAGAAAAAGTGAATAATTGTATTTCTTGTGGGAAGCAGATACCGCATAGGGATTACCATTCACTTTGTATCCCTTGCTTGGGACCGGAGCACGACGTAGTTGGGTGTCGGTTTTGTGCTAGGTTTAATAAGCGCACTATTAAGAGAAGGCTAGATTGCGCTAGGTTAGTCTTTGGCAAACGGTGTAATTATAATATGCCGTCGGATCCTCCGACGCCCGCTTCCACTAAGAAGCGTAAAGACAAATCTGTAAAGCCTTGACAGGATGATTCATCCATTTCGGACGCCGGTCCTTTAGAGACTGCAGTGGAACAGGTGGATCCAGCTGAAGTTTCTGTTGAGTCTCAGGGGGAAACCTTGATTTTACAGGATGTGGCCTCACAGGAGTCAGGTCAGGCTGAAGGGGCCTCTCAGGTTACTATTCTCCCTTCTTTGCCTAAGGTGGTTAGGCCTTCTGCTACTGTTTCTAGGGCTCCTTCTAAGGGCAGGTCTGTTTTGCCTTCTTCTGGAGTTAGTTCTGGTTCTTCAGGGTCTGTACCTAAGAAGCATATGCTTAAAATGGCAGAAGATTTGATTACTTTAATTAGAGGTTCCATGCCCCCTCCTGATAAGAGGCCCAGGGTAGAGCCAGAGTTGGAAATTTTGGAGCAGGCCTCAGATGATTCTGAGTCTTCTGCTGAAGATATTCAAGATTTTCCTCCTTATTCGGATTCAGATGCAGAGGATTCTACTCCTTCTGCTTCCCCTCCAGAGGATTTTTCATTTTCAGAAACCTTACACTCTATGAGGGAACATTTTAAGTGGGAAGGACAGGATTACTCAGATTCCAGAAAGAGGCTTAGAGAGTTCTTGTTTTTACCACAGCACAGACCCTTGGCTATTCCTCCTGTTTTGGATGTTGTTCAGGATGTTTTTTCGGAGGCCTCATTTAATCCAGATTCTATGCCTCCTGCACCAGTTAAACCAGACAGGTATTATAGGGTACCTGAGGCTCATAAGTACCTATATAAGAGTCCTAGGGCGGACCCAGAAACTATTAGTCAGGGGCCTAAGGGTGTTAGGGCTTCTGTTGTAAAGAATCCGGTTCCTCTGGACAAGGAAGCTAGAGCTTTGGACAGATGGGGTAAGAAGGTGTACACCTCTTCTACTTTAGCCATGAGGGCTTTAAATTGCCAGTTTCATATGTTGAAATATCAGAATTTCCTCCTTTCTCAGCTAAAATCTAAAGTGGATGCTTTGGCAGAGGGCATAGAGTGTAAAGAATTTCAAGATTTGGTGCATGTTTCTGAACAGGTGGGGAAACATTCTTTGCAGTGTGGCTTTGATGCTTTGCAGGCTTCTTCTAGAGTGGCTGCCACTGGTTCAGTTCTTCGTAGGCATGCCTGGCTTAAGGATCAGAATTTATCTGAGCATGTTAAGTCTAGAATTCTGGATGCCCCTTTACAGTCTGAAGTTTTGTTTGGTCCCCCTGTGGAGTCTGTTTTGAAGAAAATGGAGGACAAGGCTAAGTCTATGCAGACTGTTAAAGATTTTTTGCAGGTTCAACCTCCTAAGTTTAGTAGAAATTGGCCTGCTAAGGGGTGGACGTACCCTTCTTCTGATTCCCAGTCTAGGGGTAGATCTAGGCGTGGTAGGGGCAGAGCTCAGAGTACCTTTAGGCCTAGAACATGGAGTTCGCCTGCTCAATCTGCTGGTGAGGGTAGGGGCCAGTCCTTTCGTAAACAGGCCCAATGACCTGCATTTTCAGCTGCCAGATTCTTCTTGCCTGGCAGCTCCTTTGGGAGGAAAGCTAGCTCTCTTCAAGCAAAATTGGTTTTTAATCACCCAAGACAAATGAGTGTTGGACATTGTAAACAAAGGTTACAAGTTTTATTTCCATACATTGCCTCCTTTCAAAGGTATGCCAGACATTCCTCCTCAGCAAAGGATGGAGGCTCACAAACAGATTTCATTGCTTCTTCACATGGGAGCCATACAGCCAGTACCTCCTTCAGAAGTGGGTCTAGGGTTTTATTCCCGCCTGTTTCTAGTACCAAAGAAAGGGAACATGTGGAGACCGATTTTGGATTTATCTCTCCTCAACACTTATTTGGAAATTCCAAAGTTCAAAATGTTGACATTACAACAGCTTTTGCCTCTGCTGGGAAAAGATCACTGGATGGTAACTCTGGATCTAAAAGAGGCTTATCTTCATGTTCCTATCAGGCCCAGTTGCAGGAAGTACCTGTGTTTTCGAGCTGGAAATTTACATTATCAGTTCTCTGCATTGCCCTTTGGCTTATCTACTGCGCCCAGAGTGTTCATGAAGGTTCTGGCTCCAGTGATAGCCTTTTTCAGGATGGAAGGAATACAAATTTATCCTTATTTGGACGATTGCCTGATTATGGCACAAGACAAGGACGAGCTTCTTCAGCATCTACAGTATGTGATGGTAGTGTTAAGATGCCTAGGGTATTCTGTGAATGAAACAAAGTCCAGTCTAGTACCCTCTCAGGACATGTGCTTTCTGGGTGTGAGACTGAATACAGCTTCCCAGATGGCCTTTTTGACCCCGGACAAACAGAAAAGTCTTTCACTTTATTTCCATCAAATGTCTCTACAGTCCAGGCTGACTGCAAGGACAGTCCTTCAAGCCTTGGGGTTCATGGCATCTTGTATTCTGGTGCTTCCCAATGCCAAATTGCATATGAGGAAGCTTCAATGGTATCTCAAAAATCTATGGACACAACACTGCCAGGATCTAGACACTGTCATTCAGATAATACCTTGCATTCAGAAGGAATTTTTGTGGTGGGCTCAGGAATGTCACCTAAACAAGGGACTCTCTGTGACCCGACCAGAGGCGAGTCAGATTCTAACGACGGATGACTCGGACAAGGCCTGGGGAGCACACCTCAATGGAAAATGGGTGCAAGACACATGGCCTGCCAGACTTCAACATTTGCATATCAACTTGAAGGAGATGTTAGCAGTACAATTTGCATTGATGGCTTTCAAGGATTTACTTCACCCAGGGCAGGTGTTGATTCTAACAGACAACACAACTGTCATGTGGTACATCAACAAGCAAGGGGGAACTCATTTGTACCCTCTTTGCAGACAAGCGATGATTTTGTGGGAAACAGCTCTCAGTTACAACCTCAATCTTCAGGCAAGATTTCTACCAGGAGCACAGAACTCCTTAGCAGATGTATTGAGCAGACAAATAGTGGATCCTCACGAGTGGAAATTGGATCCTCAGGTATTTCAAAAGTTGACAGTGTCATGGGGAACTCCAGACATAGATCTGTTCGCTTCTCCACTGAATTACCAGTTGCCAAAGTTTTGCACAAAAAGGTTTCATCCCACAGCTTGGAAGGTGGACGCTCTGTCATTCAGTTGGAACAATCTTCATGTATATGCCTTTCCACCTCTACCTCTTCTGCCCAAGGTTCTCTTGAAGGCCAGACAAGACAAGCCATCCATGATCCTGATAGCACCGGATTGGCCTCGACAACACTGGTACCCACTACTGAGGAGTTTGGTCCGAGAGCCTCCATGGCCTCTGCCGTTGATTCCACACCTTTTGTCTCAGGAGGGCAATCACTTTCTCAATGTCAGAATTCAGTCTTTACATCTAACAGCCTGGCATATTCTGTTTTAGATTCTGGAGGTTCTCAGCTTCCACAACAAGTTTTGAATGTTATTTTGGAGGCCAGGAGGCCTAGTACAAGGAAAGTTTATGCTGATAAATGGAGGAGATTTTTTATTTGGAGCAAAGGGAAGGACTTTGATGTTTCCAAGCCTAATTTGAGTGCTTCCTTACAATATCTTACTGAGTTATTGGACAAAGGTTTGTCCTTCTCCTCCATAAAGGTTCATGCTGCAGCCATTTCGGCTAATTATGACTGTGACCCTCCTTTATTTTCTCATCCTTTGTTTAAACAGTTTCTCAGAGGGGCAAAGAACATAAGACCCCCACGTAGAGCTCCTACTCCTGCTTGGGATCTCAATTTTGTGTTGGAAAAGCTTACTCTACAACCTTTTGAGCCTGCAGCTACTGCCGAGTTAAAGTATTTGTCATGGAAAACTGCTTTTTTGTTGGCCATCACTTCTGCAAGAAGGGTTTCTGAGTTACAGGCCCTTATGGCAGTGGAGCCTTTCTTGATTTTTCATAAGGATAGGGTATCTTTGCGTACTAATCCTTCCTTTATGCCTAAAGTGGTTTCTAGTGTGGCCTTAAACCAAACTATTCATTTGCCTACTTTTTATGCAAATCCTCAAAATAAAGGGGAGAAGATTTTGCATACTTTGGATATTCACAGGCAGTTGCGTTATTATTTGAGCAGAACCAAGGAGTTCAGACAGTCTCAGCAGTTATTTGTTTCTTTTGCTTTGGTTTCACAAGGTAGACCTGTTTCGAAACAAACTATTTCTAAATGGATTGGGTTTTGTATTTCTTTTTGTTATTCCCATCATGGTAAGGAGATTCCTACTGGAATCAGACCTCATTCCACTAGAGCTACTGCAACTTCTACTGCCTTTCTAAGGGGGGTAGCTACAAAGGATATTTTGGAAGCAGCCACTTGGAGTTCAGTGCATACTTTTTCTAAACATTACCACCTTCCTCTTTATTCTAAGTCTAGGGCTGGATTTGCCACTGCAATTTTACAGGGCATTTTAGCAGCCCCTAATGCTTTATGATTTTTCCAACCTCCCTTTCCCGTTGCTTTGGGATTCTACCCATAAGTAAGGACTGCAGCAATGTGAGATGAAGAACATAGTACAGTTTTGTACCTACCATAAATGTAGATGTTCGAAGATCCACATTGCTGCAGTCCAATTTTCCCTCCCTCCTTCCCCTCTGTAGCTTAGCATGGTTATATGGTTTGGGTGATGGCTGTAGTTGGGCATATCTTTTGGGAAGGTATTCTGTTTTTTGGCTGTGGCCTTTCTTTTAGGGCCTTCTGACATCTGGGGCAAGAAAAGACTGAGGATATGACGTCGGTCATGCGCTTTTATACCCTGATGCTCTGATGTCAGGGCTGTGCGCCCATGACCGACGTCAGCCTAATACTTTGGTATTCGGGCCGACCGAGGACAGCGGACTACCCATAAGTAAGGACTGCAGCAATGTGGATCTTCGAACATCTACATTTATGGTAGGTACAAAACTGTACTTTCCTGAGGCTGGAGAAGGCCGCCATTACTCTCTCGCATTTCATTTCGCTCTGTTCCTCCTAAAAATATTGCATCAATGGATCCTGGCAATATTCCTGGATGCATCTTAAATAGCATGAAGCACAATTTAGCCACAACTCTAACAACACTGTTCATTCTCCATCTCCATGCTGGTCTTGTGCCAAGTGAATGGAGAACAACTATAGTAATTCCCCTGTATAAGGGAGGACCTCCACCGACCAGACTATTACAGACCTATAAGTCTGACCAGCCTCATATGCAAAGCCATGGAAAGGCGTATCATGGAATTAATCAATCAGGGCATGGGGTCCTCAAAACACTGGACCTGTCTCATTTTGGATTCAGCATGGGCAGGTCATGCTTACTCAGCCTGGTGGATTTTTTTGAAAAGGTCACCAAAGCAATCAATGAAGGCAAAATGGTATGCACCACTTACCTTGACCTGGCCATAGCTTTTAACACAATTTTCCACTCAAGCATAGTAGATGAGCTGAATAAACTGAGAATAGACTCCTTTCTCACCAGCTGGATTACCAAATTGCTCACAGATAGTATACAGATAATGAAAATAGGGGAATTTACCACCACAAAGACACCAGTCACCAGTGGAGTCCCCCCAGGGTTCTGTGTTGCAACCTCTCCTGTTTGGCATCTACTTTCCTGAAGTAAAAATCAATACCAAAGGGCTCTGGCTGAGTAAATTTGCAGATGACTTTAAGGTAGGAGCAGTCACTGAATCCCCAAATTACTTAGTCATCCTGCAAGAAGGTTTGTCTCAGATAAATAACTGGTTCCAAAATCATGGACTGCATTATTGTAGTTTGGGAAGTCACTTTGCTCAGGGAACTACCACATTGACAATACACCCCTAAGAGATGGCCCAGTTTTTAGGGATTTGTGAACTTATGTAGACAGTTACCTAACATTTGACCAGCATGTATTTACTGTTGAAAGAAAGTCCTTCTATATTGCACAGCTTATAAACAAAGGGATTGTGTCGCGATCTAGGGATGTCATTGGCCCCATTTAATCAGCCCTCATTAGAGCAATCATTGAATATATTGTCCCCTTTGGCATATATCTGTCCAGACATATGCAACAACTGTAACACCCACAAAGATACCTTACTGAAAGGATACAAGGCCTAAACAACATGTCCTACATGGACTGATTCAGTGCCTTCTCACCGTACTCGGTATCCTACAGACTGCTAAGAGGTGACTTATGTCTGACATACAAGGCATCCACTGACACATTGCTGATGGATCTACTGCACATCAGCAAGTCAAATGACATCAGAAATACTTGGTCTAGAGATCTAAACCTGTTCTGCAACATCAATAGAACTGTTTGGAGGGACAGGTATATCCAGCAGATGAAACCGCTGCTGTGGAGCAGACTCCCCATCAACATAAAACAAAGTCCATCACTGTCCATTTTCAAGCAACTTAGATTTGTAGATTGGAAACAGAAAATTTCCATGTACCACTAATGAACAGAGACAGCTCCTAAATGATTTATCCCATGCATGGGTCCCCTCAAATTATCTACTGAATGATCCCAGTTATTCTTATTAAGGGTAATATATAATTATTGACCATGGGATGGGTAAGGCCAATCTATAGTCAAATGAGATAGGTTATTCCAAGCACAAAAAGGAAAATTGACTAAGCTTTAAATGGCCCAGAAGAGCAGCTAACCTAGTTCTTCCCTTTTAACCTGTGAACCTATGGGTAGTATACATTTTGTATATAAGGTTTTATTGTGTACAGTGGATGTTTGATCTTTATACACCAGCATTCCCCATACTGGTGGTTTAGCAGCTCCTGAATATTACATACTGATTTGTTTACAGAGGAATTACAAAATTTTATTAAGACTTTTGAAATTTGGTCTCTATTGTAATGTGTGTTATTTTCATAATATATGTTATCATCAGCTTAAGAATACAGCTATGGGTGCAAGTTTTGCACCCATATATGCTGATATATTCATAAATAAATAAATTATATTAAGAAATGCAGAGTGCAAATAGCAATGCTGCGGGAGATGCATTTGGAAAAAAATGAATATGTGAATTTAACAAAGAATGGATTTCAGGATAGATATTCAGAATATCAGTGTCAAAGAAAAAGGGGAATAATAATGCTGATTACTAGTGGGGCTCTAATAGTGAGAAAAGACAGAGAATGGAAAAGCAGTTCACAAGGGAGCAATGGGAAGACATGCATACGGCTCCTAAGTGTGCAGTAATGTCCAAAAGGTTTAGGATTTTTGTTTGGAAGTGTATGTATAGGTATTCGTATCCCCCAAACAGACTGTAGATATCAAATGTTGGAGGTGTAATGGGGAAGAAAGAGGTAAGTTGGAACATGTTTTCTGGGAGTGTTATGAGTTGGCAAATTTAAAACAAATCCCTATAGAGTACTCTATCAGAAATATTGGAGAAGTAAATGGCTGTAACTAAAGAACTTAATTTTTTGAGTTGGGACACAGGATCGAAATTGCCTAGAAGTTAAATTCTGTTTACTGCCAAAAAAGCAATTACTAGAACATGGAAATCAAAATCTAAACTATCTGTATTTGAAGTATTAAATATTGTAAAAGACATAAAAGAACTGGAAATGGGATATTTATAATACAGAAGGAGCAAATTATATAGAAATATATGAATTTGGTGGGAACAATACATGCACAAAAATGTTCAGAGGGAGGAGTGAAGTTTAAAGAAAGGCAATAATTGAGCAATTTATGTAATGCATGGCTAAATGAAAGAAAACATAAATGTAATGTATAATGTATCTAAATGAAAAATGTTAATGTAGTTTTTCCTTTCTTTTCATGTATGTACGCCTGTGTCTTAAGTGGTAATTTGAAAAAGGTGTCTAAAAAGGTAATTTGACACAAACTCCAACATGTTTTTCTACTTGAACACACTGTTGAGCTAATTGCCATTCAGTTTCTGTGTCATATACCCCTTTGATTATAACGTGTCCTGCCTAATACATTTCTGGTCTCTTTCCTGAACACTAACCTACTCTGAAATGTATTACTCTTATTGTCTGTGTCATATTCACAGAATAAAATCATCTGTGTTTTTACTTTGCTGCAGTAATGAAAGCTTTTGGTTGTGTTTTTATGTCATTTTGTAAAATATTGGGAACTTTTCCCCTTGAGTTACCCTGAAAGTGGACATGGCACAAAGAGCCAAATCTGGTTAACAAAATATAAATAAATAAATAAAATAAAACATAAAACCCCTGATAAAATGTTGTACTCTGTTCTAAGCTTTGTTAGAGTTGTTCTTCATGACCTTCACTCCTAACCTTTGCCACCTTCCACTTGTGCCAATACTGCTCTGCAAGTTTGAATACTTGAGGATCCTTCTGAATTCTATTCCACATGAGATAGTCTTGTCACAAAAACTTAACATAGCTTCAGATTGTCATTGACTACAATCAGAGAGAGAGAGAAAAAAAATCTCTTCCTAATCAAAAACTGAAGGGAAGAGGTCTTCTTTTTCTGCAGGTCTTCTTTTAATATTGATAAATGATTTGCATTCAAGAAGACACAGTGGACCCAACAAGAGAATAACATGAAATAATCTAGAATGCCCTTTGGAGCTGGAAGCATGCATAAGTAAAGAGCCTCCTGATTACAGTCCCTGACGTGTTATACTTACGAATGGTCTTTACATAACAAACCTTTCCCCAGTCTTCTAAGAATGCAGTCCAGTGTCTTTGACCTCTTCTCGGGGAAAACTTTCTGTAGGTAGCAGCAGAGAAAGCTTCTTCATCTTTCCTTGCCCAGTCATGTTGTGGTGCAGAGGCTTAGATTTTTTCATCTGCAGTATAGCCTCATCTCCTAGGCTTCCCAAGTTTCATAAGATGCTAGAAAGCCTACTGCCATAAAGTTGTACTTGTCTAAATGAATAGATTTAGCTTTTTCTGTCAAGGCAGTAGTCTTTTTCCCCTTAGATCGTCTTCCATAATGTGCTTGATTTTGTTCCACTTCTTGTACTAAGGCTATATTGCTCTTCCATTTTTCATCTTGTTGGCTTGTGTTCCTTGGGAAATGATCATGAAATTTTGTCCTGTTAAACTTTTTTAAGGAAGTTGAGCTACACAAAAAGAAGTCTGTTCCTCTTTGGGATTAGAATTTCCTGAGAAAGAATGGGAAGAGAATGGGAAAGGCTCTTTCACAACCAGTTTCTGTTTTGTGAGGTATCTTAACTAAAAGAAAGCCTTTCTCCTGGCAGACATGTCTACCAGAAGGACATTAGAGTTGCAGGCATTGATGTATTGTTCATCATAGTCCTTCTAAAAGGACAAGTGGAACTGTTCACCAAGCCTTCTTTTATGGTTAACATAGTGTTGGTTTGTCATCACTCAAGAGGTCCAAATTGCATTTTTGTCATCTTCCCGAAATCCATGAAAACAAGTATTGCATGCTATGGGACCACAGGGTACAACCGAGGGTTTCTATTTTAAAGATATATAAACTGAAGAAGTCAGAGCAGGTCCTAGTTAGCTTTGCCTCCATACAAGTTGGTGCTCTTCTAAGAAAGCATTTGGAGAGTTTGCAACAAGAGGACTATAACTGCTGGTTGTGTGTGTGTGTGTGTCTGTGTGTGTGTGTATTTATTTATTTATTAATTGGATAAGCCTGATGGACATGAGCTTTGTCTGGTTAAAGTGACTGTCAAAGACACACCATATGCAAATGGATGCTTAAATCTTTGACTACAGGAAGCTGCTCATAGCCCTAATCACCTGCACTGCCAGGATATTTATAAGAAGTAATGTTTAGAATCCTAGAAACTAGTGTCCCTTATATATTCTTTGGACAACTTTGGAATACAAGTATTCAGCAATCTGAGAATTCAGAACATGTAGAAAAAAAATCAAAACCAAAAATGAAATAACGTTGCAAATCGGATACAACACAGGAGATTTAATGAACAGTTAAGTGCTTTCTTTACCTTCTAATCTTGAAATGTCATCAGAACTGTACATAGAGTCACTTAAAACACTTTACGTGTATAACAAGTGAAACAAAAAGTAATTAAATACTAATCAGTCCATAAACTGTAACAATTAATTCATAATGTGTAAATAAAACATAATACATAATACCACATGTTTAATCAAATTTAAAAATGTACCTAAAATGTTGTAATATAATATTAAAAAAAAATCTTTTAAATATTCTTTTTGGAAAATTCTAAAAGATTCTATCACTAAATCAATCGCGTTGGCTATTGCTGCTGGATGCTGCCACCCCACCTGTGTTGAATGATAAGGTTTCTGTATCTAGAACATTGCAGTTAAAAAAGAACAGAGTCTAGCATGGTTTAGAGTTATGTTGATATTTATGTTTTGTGATTGATTCTTTAATGGAATCTTGTTTGTTATTTACATTAGACCCAAACATGAGTATGGAATAACAATATGGAAACCTTAAACAAGCATGGATAAACTGGAAAGAGTACATTGGAAATATACCAAGGGCATCCATGGATATGAAAATTTAAATTATTATGAAAAGCTAAAATATCAGTACATTGCCTCATATAGACATTTAAGAGGAGACCTTATTTAGGTATATATAAGACATTTAGGGAATATTTGGAGTTATCCAAAAGTTAGCAAGTAAAGGTAACTCAGCAGGAGCAAAACCAAAGCTTATAGCAAAAAAACACCAATGGCTCAATTAAATTCCCAGAGCTTAATAAAAATCAAAAACACGGACTTTCAAACCATACCAGTGTTTCATCAGGCATTAAAAGGTTTCTTTCACATACAATACTCATTAAATAGCAAATGGTCGCCGTCACATGTTATAAAACATCCAATTAAAATACAACAATTTCATTTAAAATGTTTGTATTTCATAACAGATTTAATTGACACAGCTTCATTTAAACTGGTTTACCTTTAAATAGGCGATTGCACTTTGTCGAACGCCCACTTCTTCGACGCGAAACATTCGACGTTCGACATTACCGGCCGCACAACACCTCCACACCCAAAAAGGGGCGAGGTTTTGCCGTTCGCACATTCGGAAGTCGACTTTGGTGACGATCGCATTTCGGCCTTCGCGCAAGTCGAGTCGCCCATATCAGGATCGGCATTATAAAGGTAAACCTTTAAACCGGGGGTGTGGTCAGCTCTAAAAAATGGAATCCACCTATACACTTCCCTCTCAGTTAAAGAAACAATGTCATCCCCCTTCTAAGATTTTGTTTAAGAATAGTTAGCACTGCAAACTTAAGTCTATGAGCAAAACCTTTGTCCCTAGAATGTTTGTATAAAGTGTTTGTGCCCACTCCTCTTCTAATATCCAATAGAAGATAACATATCCTTTCTTTTCATTTTCTTTTAATTTTAACAATATAGAAGGCCGAATAGGTTAGTGACAAATTATATTTTGTTTCTTGAACAGCTGGATTTTATGGAAAAAGATTTTAGGTATAGGAAATACAGAATGGAAGAAATTAAATATGCGAAGGAGATGGTAATAGATAAAAGGAATGCTGGACAGGGACCAGTTTTTTTCTGGTGCTAGGAATGATGTTGAACTAATGGTAATGGATAGCAAGGATATAAAACGAGAGCTTTGGATATACAAAAGATCATTAGGAAGTATTGGTGTATATTATCTTCTTTAGAGAAGCTAGGAGACCAGTTTTTACAGGCACCCCACTTCACTTTCAGAAATAACAGGACATTAAAACAGATCCTCTGCTACAAGGAGTAGCAGAATTACATTGATGCTAGGGACATTCATAAAAAGGAGACCTGGCCATGTTATAAATGTGCTTTTTGTAAATCATTTATAGAAGTGGAAAATGTAATCATCCCCCTCTAAGTAAAGAATTTAGTCAACCTCAGTATGCAGACTGTGATGGTGAGCACTATATATATATATATATATATATATATATATATATATATATATATATATATATATATATATATATATATATATATATATATATATATATGTGTGTGTATATGTGTGTATATATATATATATATATATATATATATATATATATATATATATATATATATATATATGAGGAATGTCCAGCCTTTCTTAACTTAATGAGTATTTATGTGAAAGAAACCTTTTCACACACAGCGGCAAACCACCCCACCTGAAGCCAGCAGGGCAATGTAGTCTGCAAATAACAAAGATACAATGCTTATGCTCCTAAACTGCATACTCTATAGCTAGGAGGGGTGGCTAGACATATATTTGGCAAACTCCTGTGTCCATCTTATAAACATGCAATGTAACACTAAGAATTCAGATGTGAATCTTACTCTTCAAAATACAGGGCTGAAATGGCATATGGCAATGACCTAGAGATCTCCCTGACTGCAGTATCACTTCCTTCAGAGCACTATGGGCTTCAAGGTCATATGCTTTCTCAAGATTTACAATGTACATGCACATGTAGACAAGACTAGTAAATATCCATAACACCTTCAGTATCTGTACACGGGCAAAATATTGATCAATGGTTCCATAGTCAGAAAGGAATCTGTATTGCTCCTTCTGAATCAAAGTCTTATATCCCTGGTGATGTGTCCTTTCCAGCATCTCAACGTAAGATTTCCCAAGAAGACTGAGGAATGTGAGCCTTTTTATATCTGGAACATCCCATCTTGTTCTCCTTTTTGAAAAATATGGACCACCCCATTTTGCCAGTCCATAGGTACAGTTGTTTTCATCAGTGCAACATTAAAAAGCTACATTAACCACAGTAAACCAGCAGTATCCAGCTACCTTCGTATTTTTGAACAGCTCTCTTCCACTCGTGGAGTCTTGTCACAATGGTAATGCTTAATCTTTGCTGTGATCACATCGAAAAATGGACCCAGTTACCTCTCTAAATGCCTCCTCACAGGACAGAAAATAAGTCAAGTCTGTTGAGTTTAGAGTTCCTCTGAGTATTTATTTCAACTTCTAACCCTGACCCTGGTGCATTGGAGGTCAGTATTTCTTCATATTTGCTGAGAATAGTCTGAACAATGCCCCACCTACCTGGCTCATTGGATGGCCCATCCCCTGCCTAATGATGTAATCTGAGAACCTGCTATTTGCTCTCACTGCATAAAAGACTCCTTTGTTTAATCTACCTTCTGTCATGGTGGACTGCAGCCAGTCCTAGGGCTACCATCATGAGAAGCACTAACCACATTTCAGCCACAGCTACTCGTCTCTGCCACAACTACAACTAGTGTGGTCTTGAACAGAGTCCATTTGGACTCCTTATCCATAATCTGTCCTGGGGTCTGATGGGGGAAGCTGTACTGGAGGTGGGAATTGAAGTTATTCTATAAAGAAGCATCTGGCAAATATTCCCAGGACAGCTTTAGTATCTGTTTGCATGTATGTGATTCCCTGGTCTTTCCATCCACTACCTGGATACCTGATTCAGTGCTCTTCAAGAGGTGAACATTTAACAGCTCAGCACCTCTCTTGACCCATTTGTCCAGAACAGACAACACAGGACCAATGACATGAGCATACAGACAGATATCAGCCTCTTACCCAAGATGCTTAGGTACCAGGTATACTGATGAGCAGCCTCTTTTTTGAACAAGGTAGCCACTATGGACAGTGAACAGAGACCCAGTAATACTACTTGGATTCAAATCAACCAAGGTATTCCTCTATGCAACTCCATATTTGTCCACGTAAATGCTGAATTCACAGCAGCTACACAGAGTCAGAAGGTGGCTGTCTGTCAAGTACTACACCCAACCATGGTCTCCAATGAAGATGAACACTTTGAATAGCTGTGAAGTGGACATTTACAACATTTTCCTTTCTCTGACTTAGTCATACAAAGATTTCTCTTCCAGTAGAAAATTCAATTGTACAGCATCTATACAGTGTTTCCACATACAAAATGCCCACCTGGGGCTTTTCCCATGTGGCAACTCCAAATATCACCTATAGTCAAGAAGTCTGGTTCCAGAAACAGTGCTATGTGTGTAGGTCAGACCACTTATAGCTAACTTTACTTTTCAGCTTCTTACACAATCTCCATCTCCTTCCCCAACAGTGAGGTGACATGCCACGTCCCAAGAGCTAGTATCTCTTGCTAGAGTCTAATCCCACCTTATATGTCCTGATCTTGTTTACATTAGTTGATGAGCTTGTTCTGGCTAGATGGGTCACCCGGCTACAAAGCATTCACCTGTGAGCCCTATCCTTATGCCTGGCTTCAGGGTGGATGGCAGTATTTGTGCTTCAGGTGAGGTTTTCAAATCTTTAAATGAACCATCTTGGGAGCTAATTATTTGGATTGCTGTTTGGCCCCTCCCCTCTTATAATGAGATTAATAAGGATGTGACACAAAATACCTCTGGTAAAATTACTGTTGATGATCGTAGGAAGCCCAAGCCCTTCCACAAGACTAAAGTCATATTTCCAGAGGGGTATAATGGAGCTAATGGCCAAAAATAAAGAACTACCTGGTAAACATAAATTAATGTAATTGTCTATTGTTAAAAGACTTCTTATAGGTTCATAGATAAGTACTAGGCAAGCTGCCCTTGTGGGCCATTTTGAGCCTAGCCAGTTTCACTTTTTGTGCTTAAAATAACCTATCCCATTTAGTTATAGATTGGCCTTATCCATCCCATGGTCGATAATTATATATTACTTCTAATAAGAATAACTGCGGTCATACCATGTATAATTGGAGGGGACCCATGCATGGGATAACGCAATTAGGAGATGCCTCTGTCCATTAGTAGTACAGAGGGCAGTCCTGGGGTAAATTTTCTGTTTCCCATCCATATATCTGTGTTGTGTTTGAAACTGGATAGGGATGAACTTTGATGTGGATGGGGAGTCTGTTCCACAGCAGGAGTATCCCCTGCAAAATATACCTATGCCTCCAAACCATTCTGTTGATGTTGCAGAAGAGGTTTAGATCCCTAGACTGAGTATTTTTTATGCCATTTGACTTACTGATTTGCAGAAAATCCATCAGTAATGGCTCAGAGAATGCCATGTATGCGTGGATGGGAAATAAGAAATTCACCCTGGGGATCACTCCAGTGGCTCTACTCGACAGAGACACTGGTAACTAAGGTCGGGTGGCACGATGCCAGGGTAATCCTTTGGGCTAGACTTGTAAAGGCTCCAGGGCCATTAGCCTAGTACACACCTATGAACCTATGCCAGGCACAAGTCACCTCTTAGCAGTCTGTAGGATACTGAGTGTTGTGACAGGGCATTGAGTCAGTCCATGTAGGACGTTGTTTAGGCTTTGTATCCTTTTAGTAAGGTATCTCTGTGGGCATTCCAGTTGTTGCATGTGTCTGGACAGATGTACGACAAAGGGGACATTATATTCAATGACTGGCCTAATGGGGGCTGAGTAAAGGTAGCAATGATATCCCTAGATCTAGACACAATCCCTTTGTTTATAAGCTGTGCAATATAGAAGGACTGTCTTGCAACAATAGACACATGTTGGTCAAATGTTAGGTCACTGTCCACATAAGTTCCCAAATCCTGAACAACTGGGTCAGTTCTTAAGGGAGTATTGTCAGTGTAGTAGTTCCCTGGGGTATATGACTTCCCAAAGGATATCATAATGCATTTTTTTGCATTTAGTTTCAGACCATGATTTTGATACCAGTTATTTATTTGAGACAAACCTTCTTGCAAGATAGATAAGTCATCTGGGGATTCAGTGACTGCACCTAGCTTATAGTCATCTGCAAACTTAGTCAGCCAGAGACCTTAGGTATTGGCTTCTACTAAAGAAAAGTAGATGCCAAACAGGAGAGATCCCAGCACAGAGCCCTGGGGAATCCAGTGGTGAGTGCTTTGTGGAGGAGGTAACTTCTCCCATTTTGATTATCTGCAGCCTATCTGTGAGCCATTGTGCAATCCAGTGGGTGGCACAGGGGTTTATTCTCAGTTTATTTAGCTTTTCTACCATGCCTTAGTGGAGAATTGGTCAAAAGTTTTGGCCAGATCAAGGTATGTACTGTTTGCCTTCATCCATTGCTTTGGTGACCTTTGCAAATAAATCCACTAGGTTGAATAAACATGTCATGACCTGCCCTTGGCAAATTCTAGCTGAGATTGGTCCAGTGTTGGAGGTTCACTATGTCCTGATTTATTAATTCCATGATAAGTCTTTCATTGCTTTGAATATGAATCTGGTCACACTTATGGATCTGTAATTGCTTGAGCCTGTGGGAAGTCCTCCCATTTGCAGGGGAATGACTGTAGCTGTTCTCCATTCTTGTACGGAGGCTAGTGCTGTTAGGGGTGTGGCTAAGCTGTGCTTCATGCTATTAAAGATGCATCCAGGAATATTGTTAGTACTCCTCGATGTTGTATTTTTAGGCTTTGGTGTGATAGATGGAGGTTTCAGGTATATCTTGAGGCTCAGAAGGAGGGGAGAGAGAGAGGTAAAGTTAGAACTAAATTTATCAGCCAGTAGGTTTGCTATATCCTCATGCTCAGTGTAGGTAACATTGTTAACAGTCAGCTCAGCGTATTGCTGCATTGTGCTTTTGAGATTACGAACATGACCAAAAATGCCTTATGATTGTCTTTGGCTTGGTTAGCTATTTTAGCATCATACTTGACTTTGATTTTTATAGTTTGTGGTAAGTATGTTACACGTATGTATTTCAGTATACAACAGCATAAGCGAAATGCAGGCTCTCTACACTGTCTGTTGCCAGGTAAAAATGCAAGTGACAGATATAAATACAACCTGAACAGTCACATCAGAGGTTACAGTTGTAAAGCATACTTAGTGCAGGTAATCTTTCTGAAATACTCACATATCCTTTTTGTTCAGCAGTGCAAGGTTAACATCAGTACTCAGACTGCCACAAAAGTGACTCCTAAAGCGTAGTACACAGCAGTACAATGCCTAGGTACTCTGGGTTCACTTGGTAGCAGTACAGATTCATAAGGCATATCTGTATAAAAATATGGAATACTTGCCATGAGAAGGATGGAAGTCACTTTAGCAGCAATATGTTTCCATTATGCAAAAAAAAAAGAAAAAGTTGTTTGCAGTACCTTTAGAAAACACTGTACATGCCTGTGCAAGCTATGTATGTGCTATGTTTCTAAATTATGTTTATATAACCTATTGTAGAGCTTTTTTGCTGTCATGTATGTACACTTACCTATTTTTAATATTCCTTCAGATATCATATAACTATATTTTATGTATATGTCTAAACTGGTGTTAAATTTGGTGCTTTTCTCCCTGGGCCTCTGCAGACCAAGTGTTTTATCCCAGTCAGACTTTCCCAGTAAACAAAGATAAATAAATCAGCCAATAAATCTGTCCAAACACTAAGTTGTGGGTGTGGTTAAGTAAATTTACAGTCTTAGGTTTACTGTTTGCAGTCACGTGGCCCAAACGTGAAGTGATAGGGAGATTTTCTCTCTCTGTCCCTCTCTCTCTTTTTCTCACACTCACACACACGCACACACACACACACACACACACACACACACACACACACACACACACCCATGCATTAACACACAAACACACACGTATGCATGCTTGCAGACACGCAGGTAGGTATTCCTTTTGTCTTAATGTAAACTGATCTTTTCCAATGGGCGAGTGCAAAAAAAAAAAGTACTACCTCAGTGTGACTTTCCCAGCCTAAAATACAAGAAATATTTCAAGTCTTCCTGAAAGTATCACAAAAGAGAAAAGGTTTATTTATTATGTAATATTTCTGTTTTCCTCCCAATAGCATATGGCAAAACAGTCTAAGTGAAGATATGGAGAGAGAACTGAAGTCACTTGAACAAGAGCTTAGGTTATCCAGACCAGGAATAATTATAAATGTGTGACCAGAATATCACAAACATCCGTACTTTCCAGAAGAAAAGGGGAAATAAGATGCATCTTTGTGAAGAAAGAAGAGGAAGACTATAGCTTTACCTCAGGCATACAAGTATCATGTACTTATGAATGTTTTATGAACTGATGAAGTAACTTTCTGACTGTACACATAATGTTGTACATAAATGTGAGTTGTTATTTATAAAACACACATCTCTGCTTAGAAATATATTTTAAGGACTGAACATAAACAGCACTGTATACAGTTCAAGCACAGCAAGTATAATAATGAATTACACAGAATTCCCTTAATTTCTAAATGGTATGTTAACTTCTGCACTTACAATGCTAAGTATCTTCCATATCATACAAATATTCTGCATTCTTTGAGAAGACAGGACTGAAGTAACTCACTCAAGCCTAAAGAGCTTTTTTGTATACTTCCACTTCACACCCATACCTCTTTATGGTGTTGAGTATTTTTTCGATCTGTCTTCTTTAAATAATTCTTACCAGCTAATAACTGGCAGTATTAGAAAGGATTAGGAATTAATAACATGACACTAGATTGTTAGTGTTGGATGTCCTGCAGTGGATAAATTAAACTTTGTTTGCCACTTATTCATATTTTCATATTTATGTTCACATTTTCATAAGTGAGAGACCTACATTTTATTGAGGTATGTGGTGTGGAACACCAGTATGTGAGACAGGACAATTCACTGAAAATGCTGATTTATATCACACTATACTGGAAATATTGATAATTGTTTATTAGTAATTATGAAAATAAGAAGTATTTCCATATTTACTTAATACTTCAAAAACAAAGTGCATTACAGACTGTTACATGACATCAGGTGAAACTGTAGATATTGTTGAACAAAAGTGTCTAATATTTGTACTGTAAGTTGCATATCTTGAGAGCTATCTAGTATTACTTTGTTAACTGTACAGTTAAACGTTTTTATTTTTCTGTAAATGTCTCAATAAACATGCACTTATAGAGGAATTTTTTGTTGTTATTTGAAAGCTTATGTTTGATTAACCCAAATGTTCTAACAGTATATGTGTAAGTTGTACATTTTTCAAGATATGGAAGTTTAGAAAAAATATAACTTGGGTTTATGTGCATTATAATATAGTCCAGTATTTATTGAAAAGACTATGAATACACTGACAATAATCACTATAAAGAATACTTACTGATAACATTGCTGGTTGTACAGTTTTGATAGCTTTTATTGTTCACAAAATATTTATATTTGTTCATCTTATGCTTTTTAAATTTATTTTTCAGAAAATTCTGTGGAATGCAAGATGTGTGTAGGCTGCTACATGTGTGAAATTCCACACCACATAGGTATTAATTCGCAGAAAATACTAATAAAGCAGGATTTTTTTGCGGAGGAGTTCAGCAGCAGTCCAAGATGTAATGATCTTCTCCTGCTACTAGACGTTATCATTCTGGGTTCCAAAGTTGTCACCTGGAAGGACAATCTTCTTCCGTGACACATCAATAGAATGTTGTATGTAAAAGGAAACAGTGCATCATTTATCCAAGTTATTTCCCACTTCTTAGGGCAGAGCTTCACTGTTTCCCGATTTTCTACATTTTTTCACTGTTAGTTCTCAGTTTTGGCTGTATAAGTTCATATTTTTTCTCTATGCTGGAAGATCAGTTTTGTCTTTATTCCTGCAGCTAGAATATGACATCACAGGATAAACAGACCATCTGTTCACAGTGTGTGGGCCTAGTTCATCATCCAGACACCTGAATAGTCCGTAATCCCTTAAAGTATATCACTTTGTCCCTACAGAGTGCATCAGTCCCAACTTATTTAGAAGGGTAAAGTTTCCTTTTCATTCTTCTTATCAAACAAAAAGAAGTATCACTGTTGATGGTCTGGGTTATTAGTGTCATGATTGTCATTGTCCTTTGGTGGTAGCATGGTCCGCTTCCTCTGAGTGGTCCTCTTAGGAACACCCTTTCCCTCTGTAGATGCCCCAGTGTTTAAAGTCAGGGAGGCCACTATTAATCCTCACTCTTTGATCCTCTAGTTGTCAGTGAGTGATGAGATCTTGAGATCTTGAGATGAAGGTTTCAAAGAAGGCACTTTGCTGAAAGGTACTTCTGTGTATTAGCCAACAATGACAACCTCACTCCTTCTCCAGGGCAGAAGGCTGCCATCAGGGTGCCTCCATTAACTATTTTGAAGAAATACTCAATGGCAGTTTTAACAACAATAACTTCAGTAATCTCACTAGCTGATGTAGGATTGCATTTAGTGTGTAGGCCCCAAATTTGCCTGTGTCGCAAGTGATAATTCCATAAAGGTGTTAAAAAAAACAGTCCTTGAAATCCTCCAAGATACCCCAGATATAAAGTAATGAGCTTGCCCTTCTGGCCAGGTCTTTGTCTCAATTCACCGGACAGTTGATGGAATCCACTGAGTCCAGGTGTAAGCCCTGAATTCCTGAAGAGTGTCTCACACTCTTCCCTCTTAGTTGTTCCTGCTTCTTTTTGACATTAAACCCTATGAAGAAAAATGCGTCATGGAGGAGAGAAAGTTCTAGTGGGAGTCAGAGAAGCTTTATATAGGCTCCTGCAGTCATTCTACTTCTGAATTCTGCATCTACCCTACAAAATGTCCATATCCAACTCCAAAGTCACTTTATTACTGTTCGTGCATAGGTGAACTCTAACAACCTTTCAATCCTAAAAAACTCTCTATGTGACCTTTGGAACCAACAAGAAAGTAAAACATGCCAATAACAGTGAACTACAAAAGCAATATGTCCTCAAAGAAATCTTTGTGTATTGGGATATCCCCAAAGCAGACTGTTCTCAAGTCTAGACAATGCAAAGTCGACATAGTTTTGCTCATGAGAGGAGAGACATGTCCTGGGGTGCTGTACTCAGACAGTGTCTTTATTGTCTAATGGGAGATTTATTTACACCTTCATAATGTAGTCAGTGAGTACTTTCCTAAGTTCAGTGGGTGTGTCCTGATCCTAATTGCATGACAAAAGAATTGTTAGCTTTGGTTCCCCTTTTCTAGCAACTATCCCAAGTTCTGCCCCATATGTTTCTGACAAAACATCCTTACATATCACCTGAGTGGCACACTACATCCAAACCTAGTGATGATGTAAATGCATACCTGGCTCTTTATACAAGGGCAGTTGCTAAGTAGGATGTGTCTTGTGAAGTTTCATCATGTGTCTTGCTGCCAATATAGTGGCCTTCAGGTCAACTTATATATCAAAGTGAAAGTGTTTTGCTCTGTGGACAGTGGCTAAGGGCCTTAGCCCTTTTAACTGCAAATGTTCTTGAGTAGTAGACTCATTGCTGTCTTTGTGTAGCTAAGGGCCTTAACCATTTTAAATGCAAATTTTCTTCAGTAGTAGACTCATTGCTGTCTTTGTCCTGTGTTTTACTTTGTTTCAGTGTTTAATAATCCTGTTGCTGACAAAGCAGTAGCACAGCAGGAAGTGGCAAAGACCTTTCTTAGAAGTATTCTTCATCTCTGCCGATCTGTACATCCCTCCTCCACCACGAGACTTGAATTTTGTCCTGGAAAGACTGACAGCACCTCTCTTTTAATTCGTGTCCTCCTGTGGCATTTGCTCCTGACCTGGAAAATGTATTATATTTTATGTTTAATTCGTTGATTGGGGTAGAGCCCTGACCTCAATGGATCAGCTACAGCAAGGAGAGGACCATAGCAGTAATACAGATTAACTTGAATAATAAAGTAGAACATATTGCACTTAGTAATTTTGGAACATCCCAATAACAAAAAGATGTTTTGCTACAGATTACAATGTCTTCAGACTACTGTTATTTACATTGTTATTTACATATTTACATGTGTACAAGTGTACAGTATAAGCTAAAGAGAAGAAAAGAAAAATAATAAATAAATACATGTATACATACATAGCTGTTTTTTTCCATGGTGGTTAACATTTAGTGTGACACCCGTGCCCTGGCCCAGCAATCAAGTAGCCTCAATCCTCACCACTAACACCAGAGAGGACGTCTCATATAGGATAAAGGATAACAAATACCCACAGTAAAGTACAATTTCCCTTAAGTGCACACAGAGATCACAGTCAGTCTGGGGGCTGGTTGCTCCCTTGCTCCCCAGGTGCCCAATAAGACTCCCCACTGGCACAGCTATAGGGTCCAGATCTCAGCCTAGCTGGCAAGCTAACCTCCAGTATCCTCTCTGTCCCACAAGTGCTTTGTGTCTGCCCAGGTAGCTGACACACATATACACACACACACACACACACACACACACACACACACACACACACACACACACACACACACTTTGAGATAAGTATTTATACAACTTCACAGACACTCCTGGGAAAGGCTGATGCAGATTCTCCAGCTGTGCCCCTCTTACCCAGACTATACAGTAGTAATTACTGCCACCACCAGCTAATAATTATCAGCTACCCAAAGGCCCTTAAAAGGGTGCCCAATTATTACTGTGCAATATTATTATCCAATTGGTAGTATAGCCCAGGGTTAAAGCTATAGGAGAGGCGTAGACAGTAAACTCTATGAATATGCAATGTACTCTAGAGCTAACTTATCTCTACACAAACCAGCCACAGTTGAAAAGCATTTAAAAATATGTAATAATAAATAATAAAGACACAAGACAATACTATTACAATACAATGCTACTAAAGAGTTCAGAGATCACACAGAAACATAAAATAATTCCGTAGTACAGTTTTGACATAACAGAAAAACCCTTAGTCTAACTTTCTTCTAATTTCCTAGCTATTACTACAAGAAAACATACTTCTGAAATAACTTACTGAAGACACAGGCAGAGTGCTGATGAGATGGATATCAAGAAAAAAGTGCTTAATAATTTCTGGTTCTCACTGTTTAAATTGAAACTGCAGTTCTGATAAAACATTACATCATTTGTTTACACTTTATTGGTTCCCAGGCCACACCGAAACTGCATTTACATTATTTTACACTTGGAGCAATAAAGGACATTCCATATGTAAATTCTGGTCATTAACTTTAGCCTTAAAACAATAGGCAGGATGCTTACTCCAGACTCGTCGACTCCAAATTCTACCATCAAAGGACATACAAAACATAATTTTAATTTCAAAGAACATTTGAAATGCTTGGCTTAGTTTTCCTTACAGCAGATGGCAATGTTGCTACAATCTTGAAGTTCACATTTTATAGTGTTTCTTTCATTTAAGAAACAAGCCTGTATTTTATATTTATATTTACAAATGCCAGAATTATGTATCAAATTCTATTTGACTAGGCTGGCAGCCTTCACCCCTACTCTACCAGTCTTCACCTCTCTCCCCCCTGGAGAACTCAAGCTAGTTTTTCAAGTGACCCTTGATGAACGCCGCTTGAGAGGGTTAGGTCTATCTGAGTATACCTACCCCATTCCCTGTCTTGAGAGCCCATCTGCATTGGCATTGCTACTCCCACTGTGGTGCTGTACTGACATATCAAATGCTTGCAACCCCAGGCTCCATCTTAGCAACTTGGCATTTTGCTGACTGGCTCTGTTTAACCATGTTAGGGGGTTGTGATCTGTCATTACAGTGAATTTTCTTCCATACAGATAAGGCTGAAGTTTCTGCAGTGCCCACACTATGGCTAGACATTCATTTTCTACAGCTGCATAGCATTCCTCCCTGGGTTGGAGCCTACGACTGAGATAAACCACTGGGTGCTCTTCTCCCTCTGAAGAAATCTGGCTATGTACAGCTCCCACCCCATGGTTCGAAGCATCCACCTGCACAACAAATTCTTTGCTGTAATCTGTACTGGCTAACACAGGGGGTCCTCCCAAAGCTTCTTTAAGCTTCTGGAATGCCTGCTCACTTGCTGGGGTCCACACTACCTTATCTGGCCTGTACTTCCTTGTCATGTCAGGTCTGTGAGGGGAGCAGCTATGGTACTATAACTAGGAACTAACTTTCTATAGTACCCTGCTGTCCCTAAAAATGCCCTCACCTGCTTTTTACTAACAGGTGCAGGCCATGCCTGAATGGCTTCCACTTTGGCAGGTTCTGGCCTTATCTTACCACTCCCCACTCTATGTCCTAGGTAGGAGACCTCTGGCATACCCACCTGACATTTGCTCAGCTTAATGGTCAACCCTGCCTTCTGTAGTCTCACCAGCACCTCCCTGATATGCTAAAGGTGCTCTGGCCAGGAATGGCTGTAGATGGCAATATCATCTAGGTAAGCAAGGGCAAACCCTCCTGATCCTGCTAGGATATTATCCACTAGCCTCTGGAAAGTTGCTGTGGCATTCTTCAACCCAAAGGGCATCTTTGTGAACTCTTACAAGCCAAAAGGAGTCACAAAGGCTGACTTCTCTCTAGCACTGGGAGTCAAGGGCACCTGCCAGTAACCCTTGGTAAGATTAGTGGTTGTGAGATACTTAGCCCCACCCAGCTGATCTAGGGCCTCATGTGTCCTAAGCATGGGGTAAGCATCCAACTCTGTGTAACTATTTAATTTTCTGTAGTCCACACAGAACCTGGTGCTACCATCCTGCTTTTGGCACCAGCACCACTGGGGAGCCCCAGGGACTGTTGGACTCTTGAATCAACCCTAGTTCCAACACCTCCTGTACCTCCTCCCTCAGTGTCTTTTTGACTCTCTCGGGCACCCTATAAGGGGACTACCTGATAGGCCGTTGGGGTCCTGTATCCACCTGGTGCTGCACCAGGTGGGTGCACCCTGGTTTCTCAGTGAACATGTCCCCAAACTCCTGCAACATTGCTCGGATCTCTCGAACCTGGGTAGGGGATAGCTGCTGGGACATTGCTACCCCTTCCACTGAGGTGTCAGCCCGAGCCTCACTGAAATGATCAGTCCCCAGATCTCCCTCAGACTCCTCCTGCAATCCACTGTGAATGCTCAGCACAAGGGCTTCCCTATCATGGTAAGGTTTCATCATGTTAACATGGTACAGTTTGTGCCCCTGCCATCTGCCTAGCAGTTCCACCATGTTGTTAACATCACTTACCTTTCTTACCACCTGGTAGGGTCCCTTCCAAGCTGCTTGCAGCTTGTTGTGTCTGACAGAAATGAGAGCCATTACCTGCTGCCCCACAGCATACTCTCTAGCTTGCGCATTCCTGTCATACCACACCTTTTTCTGTAGTTGGGCTTCTGCCAGGTTCTCCTGGGTCAAGCCCATGAGTTCCCTGAGCCTTGCCCTGAGGTTTAGGACGTATGCCACAACAGACTCCTTGTGAGATTCGCACTACCTTCCCACTCATCTTGAATTAAATCTAGAGGTCCCCTCACCCTATGCCCATACAGCAACTCAAAGGATGAAAAACCTGTGGATTCCTGTGGAACCTTTCTGTAAGCAAACAACTCTTAAACAGATCTGCAAATGCCCATAGCATGGACTTGATTGTAGAGTTTAACCTCTCAACAAGACCATTAGTCTGGGGATGGTAGGGGGTGGTCTTCATGTGCTTTACCCCACAGGACTTTCACAGGCAAGCCAGCAGGTCTGACATAAAATCAGCACCTCTGTCATACAGTATTTCTTTTGGGAAACCCACCCTGCTGAAAAATCTCTAACAAAGCATTTGCCACCTTCTCTGCCTCAATGGAGGGCAAAGCCACTGCCTCAGGGTATCATGTAGCATAATCCACTACCACTAGGATATACTTTTTCCCTGTAGAACTTGGGGTATTCAGAGGACCCACAATATCCATAGCTACCCCCTGAAATGGCTCCTCAATCACAGGCAAAGGCATTAAGGGGGCTCTCACCTGGTCTCCTGCCTTGCTTACCTTTTGGCACTGCTCACAGGTCCTGCAGTACCCTGTTACATCTCTGGAAATTCCAGGCGAATAGAAGTTCTGCATAATATGCCTCTTTGTATGTTTTATGCCCATATGACCTGCAAAGGGAATATCATGGGCTATGGTTAGAAGTGCCAGATGGTAGGCTCTAGGCACTACCAACTGCTGTACTCTCTCAGCTTCTAGCCCTCCCTCAGGGATCCACTCTCTGTATAGTAACCCTTTGTCCCAGTATACAGATTCCCCATTCCCTTGAGAATCAGGTGCCTCCCTAGCTACCTGCCTCAGGCCTTGCAATGTAGGGTCTGAGAGCTGAGCCTATCTCAACTCTCTCCTTGTAACCCTTCCCAGCTCCCCTTCTACAGGAAGTCTGCCATCCTCTGACAGCGGTACCTTACTGTCAGCCTGGGTACTACTACTCACCTCTACCTTTGCAGTTACCCTGTTCAAGGGAGCATCAGTACCCACAAGCAGCTGTGGCTCACCTTCAGTCTCACTGCTACAGCGTAGCTCCCTCCCTGAAGTAACCAACTCACCAGTCCTGGCTGCAAGTATCAGTCTGTCTGGGTCTCCCCCAGGCTACCAGACCCACATGCTTGTCTCCTAGCCTGACCGCGTGTAACTGCATAAGTACATGGTACTGCCTCATCCAAATCCTTCCCTCTCAGGACATCTGCAGGATGGTAGTTTAGTACCCCTGTTGTCTCAAGACAACCTACTATTGGCATTTTGTCTTTCCCACTTACTGGCTCCCTCACCTTTGGTTCCCCACCTTGTCTCCGTGGACACTTGTATGCCACATGGCCCCACTGGTTGCATTCAAAACATTTAACCCTTGCTCCTCGACGTGTACCTGGACTAGTTGCTTCCCCTGCTACTGGCAGATTCTGTTGGGGAAGTCTGTGCTTCCCACCATGGGTTCCTTTAGACCCATGAGCAGTACTGGGGGTCCCCTTCCTGTGCAGGGCAGCCCTGCTGGCCAGGTATAGGTCTCCCTTCTCCCCCAACTCATCTGAAGTAGCACATTGTCTATCAGCTAACCATATCCTCATGTCCTCAGGTAAAGTGTTAAGGGCTTGTTCCCTCACCAAAAGGTCTGTCATTCCTTCAAAAGTGGTGACCTGACATCCACTCACCCGGCTATGATAATAAGTGCTCAGTTCAGCAACATATTCACACACACTTTCATCTGCCTTGCGTCTATGCTCACAAAACTTTTTCCTTTACATTTCAGGTGTTAGATTAAAACATTCAAAAAGACATTTTTTTACAGCTGTATAATCAAAACAAACAGAGTTAGGCATTTTTGATAAATAAGTTACAGCTTTCCCATGGAGTAAGGGAGTCAGGAACTGTACACAGAGCCTTTGGTCAACACTATACTGTCTGCATACCCTCTCAGACATATAAATGAAACTATCAAAATTATCCCCCTCTTTAAACTGCGTAAGAAATTTACTGACCTGTTGTGCTTCTGGGGTCCAGTTACTCCCTTCCCCATTACCTCCATGACTCTGGCGAAGAGTCAGCATTTCCCTCTCATGCCTCATCTGACACTCCTTTTCCTCGTCCTCTATCTCCAAATGCCTGGCCTCCAACTTAAGTATCTTTAGCTCCAGCTGGATTTTTAAGTCAACTGTAGAAAGGTTGAGCTGTCCTTTCTCTGAGGATACTGTATCTCCACTGCCAGTCTGATTGGCCTTCACAGAAAGGTTGAGCTGTCCATTCTCCGAGGATATTGTATCTCCACTGCCAGTCTGATTGTCCTCCTGGATGCTGTTTTCTGATGCAGCTGTAACCAAGGCTGCAATCAGGTTTGCCTTAGGTTTCCATGCACCAGTCCCCTAGCCTGGCACATCTCCTCCAGCTGGCTCCTTGTCAGCTTTCCATACTCCTCTGCTGATATGCTGCCTGCTCACCCTGACTAACTAAGCTAACAAAAGAAATAAAACAATTGTGATCTGAACTCTGAGTATTCACTGCGTGGCTGATTTAGAGTACAAAACACCTCCAGAGACTGCTGTACATAAGCTGCAGGATTCACTCTACCCACACCACTACAAGCCAATTAGTATTTACCAAATAATTAATATGTGATGTGGATATCCACCGCCACCACAAATGTGAAGTGGATCCCACCACTGCAAACCACACGTGACGCCCATGCCCTGGCCCAGCAATCAAGGGGCCTCAATCCTCACCACTAACACCAGAGAGGACATCTCATATAGGAGAAAGGATAACAAATACCCACAGTAATGTACAATTTCCTTTAAGTGCACACAGAGGTCACAGTCAGTCTAGGGCTGGTTGCTTCCTTGCTCCCCAGGTCCCCAATAAGACTCCCCACTGGCACAGCTATAGGGTCCAGATCTCAGCCTAGCTGGCAAGCTAACCTCCAGTACCCTCTCTGTCCCACCAGTGCTTCATGTCCCTGCCCAGGTAGCTGACACACACACACACACACACACACACACACACACACACACACACACACACACACACACACACTTTGAGATAAGTATTTATACAACTTCACAGACACTACTGTGAAAGGCTGACACAGATTCTCCAGCTGTGCCCCTTTACCCAGACTATACGGTAGTAATTACTGCCACCACCACCAGCTAATAATTATCAGCTCCCCAAAGGCCCTTAAAAGGGTGCCCAATTATTACTGTGCAATATTACTATCCAATTGGTAGTATAGCCCAGGGTTAAAGCTATAGGAGAGGCTTAGACAGTAAACTCTGTAATTATGCAATGTACTCTAGAGCTAACTTATCTCTGCACAAACCAGCCACAGTTGAAAAGCATTTAAAAATATTTAATAATAAAGACACAAGACAATACTACTGCAATACAATGCTACTCAAGAGTTCAGAGATCACACAGAAACTTAAAATAATTCCATAGTACCTGACATAACAGAAAAACTCAGTCTAACTTTCTTCTAATGTCCTAGCTATTTCTACAAGAAAACATACTTCTGAAATAGCTTGCTTAAGACACAGGCAGAGTGCTGATGAGATGGATATCAAGACAAAAATGCTTAATAATTTCTGATTCTCACTGTTTAAATTGAAACTGCAGTTCTGATAAAACATTGCATCATTTGTTTACACTTTCTTGGTTCCCAGGCCACACCGAAACTGCATTTACATTATTTTACAATTAGAGCAATAAAGGACATTCCACATCTAAATTCTGGTCATTAACGTTAGCCTTAAAACAATAGGCAGGATGCTTACTCCAGACTCTTTGACTCCAAATTCTAACATCAAAGGACATACAAAACATAATTTTAATTAAAAAGAACATTTGAAATGCTTGGCTTATATTTCCTTACAGCAGATGGCAATGTTGCTACAATCTTGAAGTTCACATTTTACAGTGTTTTCTTCATTTAAGAAACAAGCCTGTATTTTATATTTATATTTACAAATGCCAGAATTATGTATCAAATTCTATTTGACTAGGCTGGCAGCCTTCACCCCTTCTCTACCAGTCTTCACACTTAGACCGGGAGAATACCTATGTTTCAGGTTCTCTGGGAAGAAGGCCTTTTATGCTTCTTTATAATTATTCTCCCACAGTTTCTACCTAAAGTGGCTTCTGAATTTACACAAAGTCACTTAATAGAGTTGCCAGTATATTTCCTGAATAAAGCTCATCCCAGTGCGTGTTTATTGAGCAAATTAGATGTTTTAATGGCTGTCAATCAGTATTTGCCTAGGACAGCTGTGTTCAGGAAAAATAAGCCATTATTTGTTGCCTTTGCCAAGGTCAGGAAGGGTGAGTCACTCTTGAAGCAGGCCATATCTGCTAGGCATAGGAGCAGCAGTGTACATTGTTATCACAAACAAGCCTCTTCCTGTTAGGCCTCAGTCAGCTAGAGGTGTTGCTGCCTAAGCTGCCTGTGTCAGGCCTGTCTAAGCTGAACATCTGTGCTATAGTAAACTGGTCCATCCTTCACACTTTTATGAAACATTACACTCCAGAAGTAGTATCCAGGGTGTTAATGAGATTTGGGACAGCAGTGCTTGATGGCTGCTTGTTTAGGAGATCACAGAAGTAGATTTGACAGCTGTAATGATACTACTTGTTACTTGTTCATTACATCTTGAAGTGCTGACTGATCTCTTCCACTGAAGATAAATTTTTACATACCTTATTATTACTCCAAATCTCCTAAGGGTGTTCAGTCAGCAATCAAGACTCCCACCATTTGACCCCTTGGTCTGTATCTAGTCCCTGTAGGAAGGATGCTGTCCCCCCAGTTCTTAATCAGCTTCATTTTTTAGGTTATAAAACAACTGAGGAGGAGGGATATGCTGCCTTATCTTACAGATGCCATTCCATTGATGTGTTGATATCAGTTCAAAGAAGAGGAGTGACGTCAAGACAAAAACTGCTTTTGAATTCAAAGCCAGAATGCAGATGCCCAATGGAAGGATTTCATTATACACTGTCTTATTGACAACACAGCTAGAAGATCTGGAGTTATGATAAGGAACAAAATTACCTTTTTAACGTTACAAGCATGATGACATGAAAATGTTTTTAAGGGTCAAATGAATAATAGTAACATGCTTCAGATTCATTTTGAGAAATGACAAATTCCAGTGCTGTAATCATCTGTGTTTACAGTATTTAAAGTACTCATTGTTGAGTGTGCACTTTTAGGAATTGAGTTGGATACACCTCAAGTGAAAACCCAAAAGGTTCTACACCCCGTGCAAGTGATTTACGGGTGGGTTTCAGACCGGCCTTGCACACAATGCATGTGGTATATTGTATGTAACTGAACTACATCACTGCAGCACTAATAAGCAAGAAACATTTAGACACAGTTTTTAAACAATAAACATCTTTATTGAATTATCACTTATAACATAGACAATCATACATTTATATAAATGAAAACAAACTATATTGACGTATTTTCAGTTGAAAACATTATCTATCATATATAATCTTCTTTACAGTCATTGTCTGTTGAATATTACATAGCCCATTGATTTCCTGCCTTCCATTGAACCTCATTCCTTCTCTAAAACATTATTCTGCATGTATTGTTCCCATAATTTCCATTTTTATGTAATTTGCTCCTACCCTTTTCCAAACATCCCACTTCAAGTTCTTTTATCTTTGTTACTATATTAACTACTTTTAGTATGATTGGTTTAGACTAGTGACTTCCATTTTCTAGTAATCGTTTTATTAAACTCAGGAAGACCTTACTATGTCTAGGCAATTCTGATTCTGTTTCACTCCTCAAACAATAATTTCCTTAGTTACACCAGTTTACTCACCTATTACATCTGACAAAGTAGCCTGCAGGGAATTTTTAAAGTTTTCCAACTCATTACACTGCTAAAATTATGTTCCAAGTTATCTCTTTCTTCCCCAACATTTGCATTCTACCTGAGGAAAAATTCTTTGCAGTCTGCCTGAGGTATAAAAATACTTATGCAAATACTTCCAAGCAAAAATCCTAGATCTTCTAGACTTTGTTGCGTATTTAGGAGCCATACATTAGCACTCATTCAGCGGTGATACAGCGGTAGCGTTGTTACCTCACTCCCAATTGATTCTCGGCTTGGCTTGGAAGTGCCTTCTGTGTGGAGTCTGCATGTCCTCCCCGTGGTTGGGTAGCGTTCGAAAGACATGCGTGCGTAAATGTGCATGCCTTCGTTGAAGGTTGGGCGTCAAGCTGGCACCTCGGCGTTTGGTAAAAAAAAAAAATCTACTGCCAATCATTAGCGGACCGGAGTTCTGCTGTGGTGATCCCTTATCGGAAAAAAGCTGAAAGACAAACAACATATAAGCACTCATTGTTTCTTTGTGAATTGCTTAGCCAGTCTCTCTTCCCAATCCTTTTTAACCTCCTCTGATTGATTCCTATAGCTATGTAGTATTTTATATACCTTACTAATTATCAATTTTTAAACAGCAGCTTCTGTTCCAGAATATTCTAAAAATAATTTGCAATACTGTTCTTCCACTTCGGATCCCCCTATTCCTTTCTTTTTGCCTATACTCTGATATCAATCCTTGATAGGGAAGGCAATCTGTACCCTGCAGTCCAAATCTATTCTTGTCTTCATCCCATTGTATTACCTTTCCCTCTCTAATTATTTGCTCCCAATACATTGCTTACTTTGACAGTTTTCAACAGTTAATTCCAGCGCTGTCTTGCCTATTCTCTGTACCCCTAACCACATTTACATTATCAGCAGAATGTCCTTTCTCCATTCCCATGTTGGCTTAAATTGTAGGATACCGTGTGCTACTTTATGAATGTAATATAATGTATGGTTATTGTTATTCTCCTTAAAGATCTGCATCCAAAATCCCAGTCTCTCCTTATTTCTTAAGCTTCCCCCATTTCAACATTATCCCTTTCCATTTTAAATTATAGCTTTCTGCTTTTGCTATGTATAAGAGCCCTAACTACCATTATACCATTTGGCAAAAATATGACCCTTACTGATTACCACATCAACGGCAACCTCCTAAGCACACAACCTGAGGTGGAGACCTGGGTACTCAGTTTGACAACAATCTCACATTCGAACATCATGTAGCACCAGTGGTCAGAAAAGCCTTTTACTTGGTTCATGTCATAAGTAAAGTGAATGCATCCAGAAAAAAGGAGGTTATTACCTCTCTATATTCCTCCCTCATTAGACCAATAATTGAGTACAGTGCCCTGTTTGGGATGTACTCCTCCAAACATCTGCACCAACTGGAAAGGTCACTGAAATACCTCACAAAGAGAACCCATAGCCTCCAACACCTGTCCCATGCAGACATGTTCAAATCACTACCAGTCTGCTCAGTATCATATAGATTGCTCAGGGGTGATCTGTGTCTCACCTACAAGGCAATCTCAGACCCTGCCCTACTACAGATACTCCATATTCGTAAATCTAACTCCTCATGTACTGCCTGCTCAAAAAGCCTGAATCTAATATGGGACATCAACAAAACCTGCTGGAGAGACAGGTTTGTCTCCCAGAGCCTGCCCCGTCTTTGGAAAAGACTTTCTATACACGTCAAACAGAGCACCTCACTGACCCTCTTCAAGTGCAGCCCTGATGAGTGGATGAGAAACAACAAATTTGTCCCAGGGGTTCCACCTCTGTCACTCATTGACAGGGGCAACAGGTGCTGACTGAGGTTTCTTTTTGGGGATAAACTCTTGGCTAGGCTTGTAAGCGCCCCTGGGCCATTAGCCTAGTAACCTCCTATGATTCTATGAACTGTGTAGCTCTGAAGTACCCCTTTAAATCAGGTAATCACAAACCACCTTGTTCTATTAGAAGAATCAACTTGTCCCACTTTACTCTTACCCTCTTCCCTCCCAGATAAAATCATTCAACCCTTTATTTAATTGTTATCCACAACTTCTTCTCTGGTTGATAAAAATATGCCTGACCTGTGTTTAAAACTAAAGGGACTAAAACATTTTCACTGATTGTATCTTGTTATCAACATCCATAAGACAGAACTCCCAATTTCTCAGTTTTTGTATGATGTTTTATTTAGTCTCTTCCCACATATCCTCAGCTGCCAGAACAGAATCCTTTTAACCCATACTCCTAAGTACTTCATGTGAGCATGTCCCCATAAATATGGGTATTGCTGAACCAATTCATTTGTGGGTACATAGTTTACAGCAATTGCCTGTTTTATCTTCATTAATTTTATATCCCAAAAAGACTTGAAACTGTCTCAGAATGTTCCACAACACTGACATCTTTTCTGGTTTTATCAGGTACAAAGTAATATCTTCTGCAAATAAGCCCAACGTTTCTTGATTACCGTGCCAATTGTATCCTTGAATTTCTGAGTCTGTTATTTGTTTTGCCAGTGGTTCAAATATAAACTAGATAAAGGGGAAAGAGGACATCTCTGCTTGGTTCCTCTGTTCAAACAGAACTTATAAGAGAGGAACACCCACACTTTAATTTTTGCCTCCAATCCCTTATATACCCTCATAATTAACCTTATTGTGTCAGGGAATGCAAATGCTTTCATTGCCCTACTCATAACATCTCAGCTTACTTCTGTCGAATGCTTTCTCTGCATCAAGACCCATGAACAACAGTAGCATTTTCATACACTCTGCTTCCCTCTAGATCATCATTGTTCTATTAATATTGTAAAATGTTGCCTTCCCTCCACAAAACTACATTGATCCATATCTATCGGTTTTAGCATCAACTTTCCCATTCTTTTAGCCATTATAGACATGACCACTTTAGAATCATGGTTTAGAATCAAAATTGGCTTATATGAAGCTGGATCTGATGGTTCTTTACCATCTTTAGGTATTACAGTCACCACAGCTTTCTTCCAGGATGTAGGTGATTCTCCTTTAAAAATATTGTTAAACAAAACCTTCCAGATCATTTATCATTTTCTTCCCACCTAGCCTCAAGACTTTGACTGGAATACTGTCTATTCCTGGAGACTTTCTTGCGGATTGGTTATACATCACCATTTTTATCTTAATCTCCTCTTATCCTGACTATTAATAATTGAGCCTCATCTGCCTCTAACCGTGGCATATTTAATTATTGTATAAACATTTCCATTTGTACTTCTTGTTGATTTCCATGTTTCTCTGCTTTATACAGTTTTTCATAAAATTTCCAAAATATTTCTAATATCTCTACAGGATCTCTGGTATCTTCCTTGTTATAGGCTCACTAAGCTTGGCAACAACCCTGTCTGTTCCCTAAACCTTTATGCTAAAAGCTTTTGTGCTCTGGAGTTATCAAAACAAAAAATGTTGCTTAACAACAATCTTTCTAAACTCGTGCATATTATCCAGGTAGTCCTTTATTTTGTCATTAGCACAAGGTACTGTCTTCTTTGCAGATTAGCTCTTTGTGTCTGGAAAATATCTATTATATAAAGTGACTCTTCAGGCAGTTTGCATTCCCTCAGAGCACAACCTAGTGTCAGATTCCTTGAGCAGGTCCAGTGCACAAGCTCATGAATGGATGCTTCCGGGATATTGTCTATCAGTAGGGTATTCCTTGGGTACATCTTTTTACTTCCACTCTGAAAAGAATACTTCTCCCTTCTGTTCTAGAGTCCCAAGTCCTCTGGCTTGGAAAGTAGATGCCCTGTATTGGAAGGAGATATTTCTGTATGCATTCCCTCCCCTTCCTCCATTACCACAAGTCTTGCACAAGACATGACTCTCCCAAAATATTTCTAGTGACCTACTTTCAGCCCAGACAGCATTAGTTCCCCCTTTTTTCTCACTTGGCCAGGGGCAATCACCACAAGTTACCTCACTGGGTGGATCTTCTCACACAAGACAAGGGATGCCTTACCCATCCTCACTTATCCACTCTTCAAATGACACTATGGTTGACAAGTTTTGATCCCTTTTAGGTATCTTTTTTCTGAGGATGTGCTCTGGGTTCTACAGGAAGCAATCAGACCCACTACCATGAAATCATATATGTCCAAATGGAAGTGATTTTCTGTCTGGTGCCATCAGGATCCCCTATCTGTGGAGCTTCCTCTGGTCCTCTCTTATTTGAGTGATCTGTTCCATGTTGGGTTGGCGTATTCTTTAGTTAAAGCTCACCTGTCAGCAATGTCTGCTTATCTTCCCTTGAATCCACTTTGGCCTCTGGATTTGAGGTCAAGCAATTTCTTAAAGGCATCCTTCATATCAGATCTCCCAGGAAGACTATTCCACTTTCCTGGGACCTCAGTTTTCTACTTGAAAATTTGACTTTGGGCTACTTTTGAGCCTGCTTTTTCAGCTTCCTTAGTGTGTTGTACTTGGAAGACTGTTCTTTTGGCCCTCACTTCAACCAAGAGAGTGTTTGAACTTCAATCTCTCATAGCTATTCCTCCTTTCTTCATTTACCACAGAGGCAGGGTGTCTCTAAATACTAATCCTTCTTTTATGCCCAAGGTGGTCAATGAATTGTCCCTTATTCATTATAATCAAGTTCCTTCCTTTTTTCCTTCTCTGCAGTCTGCCAGTGAGAAGGTTCTTTACACCTTGGATATGCATAGACAGCTCAGATATTATTTGGATAAAACTAAGGTTATTTGCAAATCTGAGCAGCTTTTTGTTTCATTGCATCCCAGAACTTTGGGTTTGGCTGTCTCTAAGCAAACCAACTCTTCCTGGATTTCTAAGGCCATTTTTTTGTTGTTACTCTTTTCATGGACAATGTCTTTCCTAGTCGGTAAAGGCACATTCTACTAGGGCTGTTGCCTCTTCTAGTGCTTTTTTCAAAGGTCTGGATACCAATTCCTTCCTTGAGGCTGCTACTTGTCCTCTGTTCATACTTTCACTAAGGATTACAAGTTGGATCTTATTTCCAGTGCCGGGGCAGGTTTTTCCAGAGCGGTCTTGCATGAGTTTGTAGAGGTATCTTCCTGGCCTTCCTCCTCCCAGGCTTCCTCTTGAGCTCTTATAGTCTCCCTTATGTAAAGAATACTGCAACAGTGATATGGAAGGACATAGTACAGTTGTGTAAAGTCTTACCATAACAATAGATGTCCTTCTCTTCACTGTTGCAGTATTTGCTCCCTCCCTCTACCTCCTCTGCTCTACTTCTTGCCCTATGCCTTTCTTGCCCTCCTGCCAGGGGGCTCATTTTCTTCTTCCATTTTCACTTTCTAGATGCACATGTTATCCTGGTTCCTAAGGGCATTCAGTTCCTTCTGGACCTTTTTCAGTTCTGAATGTGTGCATCTAAGACACATGGTACAGCCTGTGCTTCTACTTACACTAAGTTATCTTTAGTCTGCTTCAAGATATAGAAAACAACTTGAGTGCTTTCAGAAAACATTACGTTTTAGCCAGTGAAAGAAAAAAGTATTCTGTTTTTATTGCCATCTTATCAGATTGTCCCCACTGAAACACAAGAACCAGATACACAGTTGCGTTTACCTACAAGCTTCTCATGTTGTACTGTGAACATTTATTTACTAAAGGAAAACTTTTCATTACATTCAGTGTTCTTTTATTTTCTTGCTTCCCCTTAAAACATGCTGTTAGATCACGCCAAGGGCCTTAATCCAGTCATTCCCCTATGCAAAATTAAAAAAGCATATCAGTTTTACTTATATCATGACTCTCTATACTTTTACAACCTGGATTGCAGCCTATTAACTTGAATATGGTTTTGTCCAGGCTTTCTTCTCTTTTTCCATTGCAGTGCCTACATTTTTAAAACTAAAGAAGAAAGAAAGAAAAAAGGGCACCTGTTTATTTTAGTATCCCTATAACATACAACAATAACTAAAATTATTTACTATATAACCTGCAGTATAAAAATACAAGAACAAAAATGTTTTACTTACAGTTACCCCTTTCCTTCCTCTTCCCCCTCTGTAATATTCTTTGGAGTCCCCCACAAGTTTGTCGAAGTCAAAAAGTCCAATATTTCCAAGTTTTTGTTCTGCCATATTTCCCAAAGGTGATTGATGTTTTGTTATGCTACATTTTTCATTAATTTCAGAGTTACTGGTTTTCATCCTGTTAATCTCCATCTCCTAACTCCAGTCTCTGGTTCATTTACAATGTACTCTGTGTTTTCTAGTCAATACGTGTGCTCTTCTCTGTCTCTCAAGCCTTTTTCTTTGGAACATTGGAAAAGGTTTCACTGGCATTGTCTCTCTATGAACTTTATTATCAGAAGAATAAGAAGCAGAGACCCCTCCTGTTTGATAGCTCACTTTTTGTTGGACAAACCTTTGTATTTCCTCCATACCATGTTCTGCATCAAAAAATTACTTTGACCATCCAGGAAAAAAAATTGAAGATAGCTTAGTGTGAATCTCACACCTATCTCTCAACATTTCCTTATTGCTGGAATAAATGTACTCCTCTTCTGCCTAGTGTGCAGTGAGTAATCATTTTCTACAAACTTTCTGCTGTCTCCAACTTTTAACAGTTTTGTCAAAATCAACTTTTTCTGCTGGTCGGATTGCACCTGTACTTTTAGAGGTCTTGGCTGCCTTCTCATGGCTTGGTTTGCAGCATACACACAATGTGCTCTTTCAGATAACAGCTCCTACTGTGAAATACCAGTCCATTTGCTGATTTGTACATTTTATAAAATTAATACAGTCTGTTACTTCCAGTCTCTCTGGTACAGCAGAAAATCTCAGGTTTTTCCTATGTGCTGTGCCCTCTAATTCTGCCATTTTAAAACATCTCTTCTTGAGCAGTCTTATTCTCAGCCAGCCTTTTCTTCATTTTGACCTCTGATTTTTGCAGTTTTACAGGTTTATCTGTATATCTGTTTAAAGATTATTCCATTTTTCTAGTCTTTTGTTATATACTGGTGTTTTTGTTTATTTTATTCAGATCTGAGCACATTTGACATATTTTTTTCCTCTAGATTACTGGAAGTCATGTCTTGCACCAAAGCTGAAGCTTGAGATGCTTTTTGCTGAGCAGCTGCAGGATTCTTCCCAGTCATTGTTTTCTCCTTACCTTTTGTAGTTGATTTTCTTTCAGCTTCTCTAAATTTCTTCTTTTCTGGCATCCAGACAAGTGCACTCATTAGCCAGTAACTGACATTTACTGAAAAAGAAAAAATTATTGGCTCTCTTTTCTGAGTTTCTGTTTTTCACACTGGAAGAGCTAAAATTAAACTATTACTCAGTGTGCAGCCATCTTGGCTGTCCCAGATTTAGAGGTATTCTGTGTTACAGAGTAGTATGACTCCAACCACACCATGCACCATGGACACAGGTAAGTGCAAGTTACACTTCTGAGAATAAAACAGAGAATATAGGTATGTCCCCGATACTGGTACCTAGTTGGATGCAGGTAACTACATACTACAAAGACACAAAAATATTATGTGTTACATAGTGATATAAAGGTAGATGTCCATAACAAGGAGCATTGCTGCAGGACATCCATAACACAAATGAGATTAAGTCACAGGCTGTCAGTAGTCTTCATGACAAATGTTGAACATAGTCAGACATCACTGGAAGTGTGAAGTTACCACCCTCCATGCTGGAGCTGTAAGACAGATGCCTAGCAGTGGAAGAGAATGTAACTTATGCCTTCCTGCCCCATGTCATCAGTATGATGGCCATTTCCTTGCAGATCTGAACACAGTAAGTAAAATATGTTTCTCTGAAGTTGTTAATTGTTGATTTTGCTTGTTATTGTCCTATATATTTGCATTAGCTATTCTATGTCTCCAGTGTCTAATAACGTCCCTGGGAAAACAATTCCAACAAACATTTATGTGGGAGGCAGATTCTCCATAAAGACTATCATTTGCAATGGATCTTTTGCTTCTTGAAAACCCATGATGGAGATACTTCTCCACAATTACTGCACCTGGATCCATTGGATTACACAAGCTGTAGCTACTCCTCCACAGTTACTGCACCTGGATCCATTGGATTACACAATCTGTAGCTACTCCTCCACAGTTACTTCACCTGGATCCATAAGGTTACACAATTTGTAGCTACTCCTCCACAATTACTGCACCTGGATCCATTGGATTACACAATCTGTAGCTAATCCTCCACAATTACTGCACCTGGGTCCATTAGGATGCACTGTCTGTAGCTACTGCTCTGCAGTTACTGCATCTGGATCCATTGGGTTGCACTATTTGTAGCTACTGCTCCACAATCACTGTACCTGCAATGTATGTAGCTAAAGCTCCACGGTTACTACACCTTTATCTATTGGGTCGCACCATGTATAGTTACTGCTAGACAGTTACTGTACCTGGATCCAGTAGGTTACACTACATGTAGCTACTGCTGCACAGTTAATGTGACTGGATCCACTGGGTTACACTACCTGTAGCCCTGCTCCACAGTTACTGCACCTGGATCCATTGGGTTATACTACTTGTAGCTATTGCTCAGTAGTGACTCCACCTGGATCCATTGGATTATACTACCTGCAGATACTACTCCATTGTTACTCCACCTGGAGCCATTGAGTTACATTATTTGCTGCTCATTGCCACACTTGGAATAATTTGGTCAAAGTATCTGTAGCTCTTGTTGTACAGTAACTGTTCCTGGACCCATTTGTTTTAAACTGTTTTTGCTACTTTTGCTTCTACTAGGTAGGTAGACACCAAAGCAGCCTATTATTTCAGCTACTGTTTGCACTTCTCACTTTTGGTCATTGCTATTACTGCATTGCTGCTCATACTGACTGTTTCATTGTTATACACATTGAAGGTTTTACTGTCAGTTACTGAACTTGAAACTGTTTGATAAGATTATCTGACTTAAATGTGTTGCTTGTTACTAATTACTTCACTATTACTTTTAAATTTTTTGCACTTTTGAATACTATCACTATTATTTATATGGTCCATAATTTACTAGTTGTTATATCCAAAGCTACATCTCATATTCTTGGATCCTGTAGCCACACCCCATATTACCATCATTTTCTAGTCCAATCCATTATACTGTTCTGTCTTGTATCAACAGCATGTTATTAAGCTATCCTGTTTTCTCATACTACTTCAAATGTACTGGCCAATATGGAATCTCAAGTCAGCTCTTTGTAGCTTCTGTAGCCAGTCTGATACCCTGGATACATTGTGACAGTGTGGCAACTGCCTCATCCCTTGCTAAAAACCTTTTATTGGTACTTCACAATGATTTAGTATATCAGAAGTTAAAGTATTCACTTCAACTCAATGACCACTCTCTCATGTCAAAAGCAGTTTGGTAGTCACAACACACACACACACACACACACACACACACACACACACACACACACACACACACACACACACAAACTCACAGCACCTCCACTTCAAGTTACACTGAGTTTTTTAACAGAGCGCTTCCTAAGTTTCCCAGACAGACTAAGGGATAAGAGATGTCAAGAAATCTCAAAATCTCACACATTAGTTCACATAGCAGCACTTCCACCTTCACTCCCATGCACGTAGCCAGTAAGGGTACATCTAACAGTCACAAGGGTAAGGACTGCAAGCCCTTAAGGCCCACCAAGACTGTATCCACCCATAGTAATATTGTAGTAACAAGTAATTCTACTGTCAGGTTGCATAAGAACAGGGTGATGACAACTAGCTGTCTTTCCAGAACTGGGATCTGGGATGTAACAAGGGCACTTAGATACCTCCATTCTGGCAAATATGATTATGATCTGGTAATGGACCATGTGGGGTGAATGACTTTGGGAATTCTATATGGAGGTACCTGCAGAAGGACATGATTGGCTTTGCTATGCATGCATCCAAGGCAGGAAAGACACTGGTCTTGACTGGTATTTTCCCCATCCAGAATGATGCCAAGTTTCAAAAGCAAAATAATAGACTTCAAATATTGTTATTCTATTGTGATCCAGTATTTGTCAGTTTGAGACAAGATGTCTCAAAACCCTCCTTCTTTGCCAAGATGGTCTACACCCTTTTTAATATGGCTTTTCCATGGAACTCTAAATTTGAAATTTTAATGTCCAGCTCCTACTAAATAAGATTAATTACCATTTCATAGCTGGCCATACAGCACCCTCTATGTATCCTACTGACTATGATGGCCATATTAATGCCTCAGCTGAAATTCCCATTAATCCCAAAACCTATACATTGGGGGATTACCAGTGGTCATCATGCCCAACATGTCCTTGACATTACAAAAGCTAATCCCCTTCTACATATAGTTGACTTCCTACATGGGGCCCAAATACCCTTTATTCTGTCCTGACAAACATGGCCCCTTCTTGTATGCCTCTTGGTGTATTACTTTTCCTCATTAAATCAAAGGCCGTTTCCTTTAAAACTGTGCAATCTACATACATGGTGCACTTCCTATTTTGACACTGATTGTTAATACAACCATTTCTAGTAATATATTTATAAAGTTAACAAAAGACAAATACCGAAACCGGTAAAGTAAACCGTTTATTGCTGATCGAACAACTAAGCGCTTTCGCCAATAAATCCAAAAGCTTCTTCAGAGTTGTTCAAAAATTCTACCCATACTGCTTTTATACTGCAAATACAATTACAATACAAAACACCTACCCACCATACAAAGCTTAAACAGTTTCTTAAAAAGACAGTACTGTATCAAATTACTCAAAATCATAAGAAATACACAAAAATACATTGATTTATATGATGTTTAACATAAATCAAATTATTAAACTTTATAGTGCATTAAAATGCTGTTGTAATATATTTTGTATATTGTATTTAAGCAATTTGATTATGCCTAATTTTTAAAAATGGCTTGATGGAAATAAAATCATTCAGACCAGGGTCCATAGATGCATTTAACCTCAATTGCCAGAGGGATTCCTTACATTCCAACATCAAATTCATATCACCCCCTCGTTCATTCATGGAAACCCTGTCTATAACAAAAAACACAAACTTTGTAAAATTAATACATTTCTCTGAGTGTATATAAAGAGCATTATGGATGTCCTTGTTCTTAATAGCCCTGGCATGTTCACTTATCCTGTCCCTTAACCTCCGGATGGTTTTACCCACATAGAAGCTGGGACAGGATAAACAAGTAGCCACATACACCACATATGTAGTACTGTGATTACATCTACCCAGGCATTGAATGGAAATATCATACCCTTGAATATAAACATAGGGTCCATCATTTATATACCTACAGAAATTACAATTTCCACATTTGGACATGCAAGATTTATACACTAAATTGTTTATTTTCATTTCCAGAATGTTTTTGACATTCCTCCCCCTACTAAAAACTACCTGAGGTTTTTTTTCCAAGAATGGCTAACATCTCCAGTTGGAAACACAGTTCCCAACATTGGTTAACAATGTCAACTACCATTGGACTACTGTCATTATATTCCCAAATCATAGCATTGGTCTTGCTACTGTCGTGGGTCAAACCTTTATTTTTAGGCTGCCAATCAGACAATAAAATCAGTACAAAGGTTAATTCCCTTTTCTTAATAACTTCTTTTTTAATGTTTATTAATAATTTTAAAGGGTAACCCCTTTCCAGGAATATTTCTATAAGGTTGTAAATTTCTGTATGGAAAACTTTGTCGTTACTGATGAGTCTTGACACCCGTACCATTTGTCCTTTGACAACACTTTGTTTTTGAAAATGTGGATGGTTACTGGTAAAATGCAACAGAGTATTTGAATAGGAAGCCTTCCTATATATATAGTACTCTGTAAACTCTCAACATTATTTGATAAACTAATATCTAAATAATTAATGTGATTTTTGTCCCAAGTGCTGGTGAATTTCAAAAAAATTGGTGGTCCCATTAAGATAATCAACAAATTGACAAGCTTCCTGCTCATCCCCCTTCCACAAAATGAGGATGTCGTCCAGGAATCTGCTGTAGGACAAAATTCTTTCATTGTAATGTGTTTTTAAAATAAACTCATTTTCCCAGTCTAGTAACACAAGGTTGGCAAAAATGGGGGGCACATTTGGCCCCCATTGCCACACCGGCTTTTTGGTGAAAAATTTCCCCTTCAAATATGAGAAAATAGTTTTTCAAAACAATCCCCATAAAACCAACCAGTAGTCCAACTAATACCATGTCTGAAACCCCCAAACTAACAATACTGTTCCGGAACATTTCAGTACCCCTTTCATGTGGGATTACTGAGAAAAAATTGACAACGTCAATTGTCAGGAAACTATACTTAAATTCATCCGTGTTCCTAAATCTAGCCAGCCTGCTCAAACAATGCCAAGAGTCCTTTACAATGTGGTCAGCTTTGTTTTACAGATGTTTCAACTTATTGTCAATCCAGGCTGATAGGGGTTCAGTTTTAGAACCCCTTGCTGAAACAATTGGCCTAAAAGGTGGATCAGTGATAGATTTATTAGTTTTAGGGATGCCAAAAACTGTTGGTAAAACCCATTTTTCCACCGTTAGGAATTGTTTTTCTTTTTCACTAATGTGTTCTTCTAAATACTCTTGTGATAAAATTATATCTATCCAAGAGTATGCCCTGTTCAGTTCGTGCCTTGATGCCCTTACATATGTTAACTCTTCATTCAATATCTGCTCCATCCTGGCAACATAGTCGATATGATGCATGATAACTATACCCCCTCTTTTATCGGGGGTTATAATTCTAAGATTCTTATCTGTGGCCAAAGACCACAGTAACTGATTTTCATCCTTTGTTGTGTTATATCTACATTTACTTTTATTTATGCTTTGGTTGTTGTTATTGTTATTGTTATTGACAGCCAATGCACGAATCCGTTTTTCACACAATCTCTCAAACATATCAATTTCAACATTGTTTGGAGGTACAAAAATACTTTTACGTGTAAGGGACTTACATTCTAAATGTTGAACACTTCTATCCTTAAAAAACATCTTTAAGTTCATTTGTCTAGTGTTTAAATTTAACAAGGTTCTAGCAACATCCAAATGAGAAATTGGAACAAAAGACATACCCTTTTTCAAAGAGTAAAATATTCATCGCTCAAATCCATATCAGAATAATTGTAAATAGTGAAACCTTCCTGTTCTACCTTCTTACAGACCAACCCAAATTCATCTGACCATAGCTCACAGTCAGTAATATCCAATCAGGAATTTGAGTGGCCATTCACCTCCACCTCTTGGACTGCCTGTTGTTCCAGGACTTCCCTTGGAAGTGATTGCCACTCTGATTCCACCCCTGTGCTTGATTCTGTGGATTCCGGTTGGCCTGATTTTTCAAATGTTCGGACCTTCAAGGGGGCTCTTCCTGTAAAAAAAACTCTGACCCATCCTGTATATTATCCCTAGTGGTATCCATATTGTAATGCCCCATGTTATTATTGGGAATCCCCCTGGCAACATTCCTTAAGTTGGTTCCTTCAATAACATAGGAACCCTTATTCACTACATCTGGATATGCCTTATTACATTTATATTCTTCTGTATCTCGTAAAATTTTGCGCTGTTTAGTAATAACATTTTTACCTACAAATTTGTCTACATCGTGCAACACTTTCTTGTATTTATCATGATAGGGTGTAAACAATATATCATTCACAATGCTATTATTCAATTTAAAAATCTCATCCTGTAACTCTTTTAGCTTAATATCATTATTTTTAACTATAATGTCTATCATTTCAAAACCTGCCTTATCGAAAATGGCAATCAACTCACGATAAGCTGTAGCCCCACTGTAGATTCCCATCGGAAGTTTCCACAGCCACAAACCTTTGGGAACTTGTTTTAAATCCAAGGATTTCTTCAAGAACAAATTATCCAATTGTAGTGATCTATACTTGAAACACAGTTTCTCAAAAGAAGAGAGTTGCTGATTCCACGTCGGTGTTTCGACAAGTCTTTCAGGCCTTCGCCCCAGGTCACATTCCGGTACTCCGAACCACGAGTTGAATTCTCTTCCTGTTGCCCTTCCATTGTCATCAATAGGCTCCCCGGCTCTCAAATTGTCCAAATTAATGGGTGAATGCATGGTGAATAGCTCTGCCTGTGTATTTGACAAAATAGGTTCTCTAGGATCCGAGGCATGAGCCCTTTCACTTGCCAACATTGTCGTCAGTTTCTTTATAGACTCTAGTACTTGAGTCAGCAGTCCTTCCATTGTGGTTGCCTTAAAGTCCGTAAATGTAACCAAGATTCACCAATGGACAGATGATGAAGATACACCAAACACTAATGTTCCCACACTCGATATTGAATTGAAAATGCTTTTTTGTGGTAGGTGTTGATAAAAATCAAAAGTTATTAGATGAAATAATTCCGAATGAAAAACATGAACCAAAGCAATTCAGCGGTGAACAAAATCTGGCACGGTTTAAAAACAATGAAAAAATATGAACAGCAGTCACCAAACTTCAAACAGGATAAAAATAACAAAAGATAAATACCGAAACCGGTAAAGTAAACCGTTTATTGCTGATCGAACAACTAAGCGCTTTCGCCAATAAATCCAAAGGCTTCTTCAGAGTTGTTCAAAAATTCTACCCATACTGCTTTTATACTGCAAATACAGTTACATTACAAAACACCTACCTACTATACAAAGCTTAAACAGTTTCTTAAAAAGACAGTACTGTATCAAATTACTCAAAATCATAAGAAATACACAAAAATACATATGACGTTTAACATAAATCAAATTATTAAACTTTATAGTGCATTAAAATGCTGTTGTAATATATTGTTATTTTTATCCTGTTTGAAGTTTGGTGACTGCTGTTCGTATTTTTTCAATATTTATAAATTTGTAACAAACTAACCTTGTGTAAGACAAAAGTTGCTTATATTTATCTTTTAATAACTTGTCATTGTTATCTTGTAAATTCAGCTTTCTGTCTACTTTTAATCTGAAGTTTGATTTAATGCTACTTATTAAAGAAAAACAATTAACCTAATCTGAGATCTGGAATTAATTAGTGACCATATTGTTGTATTTTCACTGTATTACAAATCTTAATGGGACAGTGACACTTCACCTTGTATTGCAGTCTTCTTTATTAAATAGATAGCATATCTTATTATCACAGATTCATTCAGCAGAGTCAGGGTACTACAAATAAGTGTTTTTTTTATGTAAATATGTCAGTGTGGCACTCTTCTCTGGAGAAAAGCTGTTTTCACCACAGGGGTGGGAAACTGGAGAACGATCTCCCTGTAGAGATTAAGAAGACCTCTAGTCTCTATATATTACAAAAAACTTATTAATCGTTGATTTGGAGATAGGGTTTTTAGGCCTTAGTAACAGCCAGCAAACTCACAATGTCTCTGCTGAAGCTCTGTGTTTGTTTCTTACCAAACATTGAATATTGGAACATATTATTTTAGATTTCATTAATCTGGAGTTTGAAATCTCTTAACCCTGGACCCTCATCAATTCAATTTTCTCAAAGGCAGATCCTGCCTTGTTAACCATTTTAATTTATTTTAAAAAGTTACTGAAGCAGCAGTCAGTGGTTATGTACAGATGCAGCATATCTGGACCTGACCAAAGCATTTGACATTGTTACTATGCAGGTAATATTGACGGACATGTAAAATCTTAATATTTCCATATGCTGTGCAGTGGATAGCTAACTGGTTGTCTGGCAGAACCCATGTGGTTAGGGTAACAGGTGCCAATTCACCTTTAGTCATCTCTTATCAGACAAGTTATTGAATGCAGTGACTTTTTGTCATGACTTTGTCAAACATTACTCAACTTGAGAGACCTCAGAGATTTTTGAGTAAAAAGATCAATGGCCTCAAGACCCTCGGATATTTTGACAACCTGGCAGCCCTCTCCATATACTATGTCTGTTATAGACTACTCTGTAGTGATCTGTATCAAGCAATCTGAACCATGAATGACCTGCTCCTCCTTGACCTCCTAATCATACACAGAAAAAATGGTTCCACAGATACGCAGTTAAAGCACCTAAACCTTAAAAAAACAGATACCTATGACACACATGTGAAAGATTCATATTCCAACATAAGCCCCACCTCTGCAACAAACGTCCTCTACATGTCAAGCAGAGTAGCACACATGCCACTTTAAGGTCACCCTACGGCCAGATTCAATAAAGCCTAAACTAAGTGTACACTGTTCTGAGTGAACAGACAACACAGACATAACTCACACCTTCTTTCTCATAATTTTAGTTTTCCTACTGATATTCTTGCAACTTTAAATATTGTCAGGGATTCATAATGGTTTCCACAACGTGTAGACTACTTGTACACTTAGTGTAATCTTTCTAGGTGACTAGAAAGCACAAAAAACATGATAAGAATTTTATTGAATACATATCGTGTGCACTTAGCATACACTTAGTGTAAGCTTTATTGAGTCTGGTCCCTAGTTAGCCTCAAATTCTCCCTAGTCTGTCTCAAGCTGTGCTCCTCAAGGGTGGGGGAACTTTTGAATATGGGTCTGGAAACCAATTGCCTAGTACCTATTTATGAACCTATGAAGGTTTTACTATTTTTAGCAAAAATCTTAAAATAAGCTAAAAACTTTAGAAACATTACTGAGCAGTGGAAACGCAATACTTCTGGAGAGAGGATGTCTGCCACTCCTTTAGCATAGGAGCCTTCATAGACCATTCATTTGCTAATTTCACCAAGAGAAAGAGAGAGAGAGAGAAATAAAAATGGCAAAATTTAAAAACATATCTAAATATATGGGGACTGTTGCCAAACAAGGACAGATTCCCATGAATCTGATTCATCCTTTCTAAATACAGGAAGCTACTTCTTCTGACTCTTCTGCTTAGGCTCAAGCCAAGTTGTTTCAAATGATGCTTTGAGTGGAATAGTTCATTTAGTCAAGGAACCTTTAGCTATGAACTCAGTTATGATGTTGGTACTGGAAACATCGGTCTCAGATTCAAGATTTCATTTTCTTAGCAAGGTCACTGCCCAGCCACACATCAGTTATCATTTGTTTACACTGGAAGCTCATTGGAACTTATCCAGTCTTGAAAGAGAGTCTTCCTAGGCCCTGGTTCCCCTCTATGAGACAGAGTTGCATGCTGCTGTGTTAGTTACTCAGCTGTCTGATGATTAGTCCACTAGTGTGCATCAGAAAAGGAGTGTATGACCCCTGAGCAGCTGATGTTATCGAATTCTGACTTCAGAAAATTTGCATAGAAAGACTTCACTGTAGTGCAGAGATCCACTTAGATACCGATCTCTGATCTGGATTTTTTGGTCCCTGGGGTTGACAGGAAATAAAAAAAGGGGAATGGTCACCTACCATGCTGAACTCTTCACATTTAGAGGGGAATCAGGAGATGTGGTATACCCAAACAAAATAGCTCCCCCCAATTCTCAAGATACTATTTACACAGGCTCTCCTCTATAATGTCACCTTTGTGGATATACATTTAATATGATGAATTAGTAAGGAGCTGTCCCCTCTGAACTATTGAGAAATAAATAACCTGCGTCCTTGGTTATTCTCTTTCTCGTGGGAGGCTTTGAAGATGCGCTGTACTGTACTTCCATGAAACCAGATTCCCAGCATCTGGCTTATAAGAAACCAGTCTGAGACAGATTTCAACAGGTACACGAAGAACAGCAGCATTTATATAAGAACCCAGCTTCAGAACCTGTTATAATTTCTATTTAAACATCTAGGGTAATCATCCCAAAATACCCTGGGGGCAGATACAGCCATCAAACATGGGATGTACTTCCCTTGTACTATGATTCTAATGGGACTCACAAGTTGGTGTTGGCATTTCAGATGGAGTGACTGGTTTTCTCTGACTGATGACCTTGATGACTTGCACAGTTCAAGCTGTTCAGCCATATTCCTGTAGTGTGTCATCAGTCTAATAGTCTAGTTACTGGCACCACTGATATCTGAGTCTCTGTGCTCATAATGCCTATTTGAAATATGAAGAGGGTGACTGGTCATTCATTCTCTGGCTGCATTAAGATAAATGCTTTCAAATTAAGTAAAATGTAATGTACTTTGCTGATGGCTTAGGACCTGAAGAATGCATCAGTTGTATTTACTAAGAAAACAGAGATTAACTACCATTGACTGGTAGTCTTAATTATGTCTGTGACTATGACACATCATCTGATCTACTGCTGACCAATGTTTAGGGAAAGCCACATGCAGAGGCAGTCAGTTAAAGACCTGCAGTAGTAACTATTTGGTTAGGCTGGAGAATAGTCCCTGGATTCCTCTTAACTACTTCCACCTAATGTTTACATGTGTAAATTTGTTAGGAAAGAAGGTAACCGGCATTTTCCTTATGATGCAGGGAGTGTGGGAAATGCAGGGGACATGTGAGAATATGGAAGACAGACAAAGGATGAGCATGTGCCTGCAAAACTGAAATAACTTTAAGAGCTCAGCAGTTGGATAAGCTGTAGACTGCTGACTAATGGTAATTCTAGTAACTAGAAATTCAAGTATGTGAATCTGCCACAGTAGCTGCTTTATGTCCAGAAAAAATCATGCTACCTCAGTTTTTAACAGTGGAACTTTTATTTGCCAGGAAACATCCTTATGAATTCTGCTTTTTATTAGTGGTGTCACTGGCCAGGTCTATATTAATTCATCGAAAACTAAGGTATTGTTGTAGAACAGTACCTCCCGAGATGCGCAGTAGCAAGTCCTCCCCAAACCCCACCCACCACTCAACACCCCATGACGTGTTTGAATATTGAATGAATATTCATGGTAATGTCTTCAATGGTCTCATGAATATTCATTGGGTATTTGGCATGTTAGCTCAAGGAGGCACCACAGTTCAATAATGGTATAGAAACAGCACCGTAACTGGAACTACTACTAATGGAATATGCGGTGTACAATGTTAGCAATGAGCTGTTTATTAATACAGATTTATGCATTAAGACAGAAGGTTGTTATGTGGCATGCATGCCTCTCAACTGTCTCTGATTTATCCTGATATTGTGTAGTAATTTACTGTAACACAGAAATGTTCATTAAGAAATACCTATCTGTTTTCTGTTGGAAACAGATTTTATTACTTTGCCTTGGTCCACAATTTACAGGGCTACAGTTAGTTTTATGGTTAGTGTTAGGAATAGGGTTAGCCCTAACCCTAATCCTAAACCTAGCCCTACCCCTAAGTGGCCTGTTGACTCTGTAAAATGTGAACCAAGGCAAAGCAATAACACCTGTCTCTGGTGGAACCCATGTGTACTGCAGTGATTTCAATATCTGTCAATCTGCCCCCAAACCCCTACTTATATATATATATATATATATATATATATATATATATATATATATATATAAATATATGAAGAGGATCACCAAAAAACCTCATTGACAAAAATGGGGCTAATAATTTAACTAGGCAATAAACTACACTGCTCCGTAATATTTTGGGGAATGATGAAATCAGGATTATGAAACCGGATAAGGGGGGAGGTATTGTTATCATGGATGTGTGTGTCCTAGGATTCCTACCATTTTTGGAATCCCTAAAATACATAAGAGTATCTCTGACCCCCCCCCCCCCCCATGACCAATCGTTGATGCAAAAGCTTCTAAAACCTTCAGTTTGGCAAAATATATTGACAACACTGTTAAGCACAGCCTCGATAACAGAGACCTGGTGATCAAGGACTCCTGGGACTTTCTGTCTAAAGTCAAGAACAGTATGTACCATGAGAACTTGATCTTGGTCACCATTGACATCTGTGACCTCTTCTCAGTAATACCCCATGATGTTGGACTAGAATGGTTCTATTACTATTTATGCTTAAACAGTACATTGAACCATGACACTATCCTTACTATCAGGTCCTGGATGGAAATGGTTCTGGACAACAATTTTATCACTTTTGAGGGGCATTTATTCAAGCAGGTGCAGGGGGTGGCAATGGGCGCATGTTGCGCACTGTCATTTGCTAACATTGTATTAGCACAGTGGGGAGACCTCTACATAATGAACTCTGAATTCAAGGACATGTGGGTACTATATGGATGGTACCTGGATGATATGGTCTTATTTTGGCATGGGAGCGAAGATGACCTGAATAGGTTCTTTGTTTACATCAACAACATCACCAACTTTTTGAAATTTACCATGACCAAGGACCTTGACACCTTGTATTATCTGGATGTTACTATTAAGAAAGATCACTTTAAGGGTAGGTTTACTTCGCATCTTTATAGAAAACCTACCTATTCTAACTCTTTGTTGCATTTTGAGAGTTGCCACCCTCTGCATCAGAAAAAATCCCTTGTCAAGGGTCAGTATGTGAGATTGGCCAGAATGATGTCTGACCAGGATGATTTTATTAAAGAATCTGATATATATATATATATATATATATATATATATATATATATATATATATATATATATATATATATATATATATATATATATATATATATATATATATATACCAACTCCAAGATCACAGTACAGTGGGGAAAATGTCAAATTTCCTAATGTTGCCCATTCCCCGGGGTGTAGTTCCTATTTCCCATCCACTCATCAAGATTTTTCTTGAAGAGTGCTAATGAACTTTGCTCGACATAGATGGGTAGCTTGTTCCAGAGTATAGGAAGTCACTGGGACAGGAATCTATCCCTTCAGCATGTCCTGTTTATTGTGGTGACAAGGTTAAGGTCCCTAGAGTGTGTAGCTTGGAGGGATTGGGATTTCTTTAGGTGCAGCATGTCCAACAGCTCTGGGTTTAGCATAGCTTTATGTGTTAGGCAGAGATCTCCTCAGAGTAGGCGATATGCTACAGAGTAAAGCTGGAGTTTTTTGAGATGGTCAGTGTAAGGCATCTGTTTGAGGCCAGTAATCCTTTTTATGAGGTACTTCTATAGCCTTTCCAGCTGCTGCAGATGTCTTGTGGGGTACATTCCAAAAGGGGCATTGTACTCTATCATGGGTCTAATGAGTGTCGAGTAGAGGGGAACAATGACCTCTTTTTTCCTGGATGAGAACCCTTTTGTGATGAGGTGTGCCACATAGAAGGATTTCCTGACTACTGTGGCGATGTGATTATCAAAGGAGAGACTACTGTCCACCTGGGTCCCAAGGTCTCTTATCACACGTTCGGCGTTAAGTAGACAGCTGTTTATGTGGTAGTTCATGGGTACAGAGTATTTACCAAACAGGATAACAATGCCATGCCTCTGACACCAGGCATCTGTTTCAGTGAGGCCCTTCTGTAGGGTGACCACATCATTTGGGGACTTGACTATGGCTGCTAGTTTGCAGCCATCTATGAACTTCGTTAGCCAGAGGCCTTCTGTGTTCGCCTGTATTTCAGAGAAGTAGATAACAAACATGAGTGGTCCCAGGACTGATCCCTGTGGTACTCCACTTGTCAGTGGTTTGAAGTCAGATTTGGAGTCTGCAACTTTTACAGTGTGGGTTCTGTCAGTGAGCCAGTTGGCAATCCATCTTGTAGGGATTTATACCTAGTTTAGTGAGTTTGGCTATAATTCCAGAACGGGGGATGGTGTTGAAAGCCTTGGCGAGGTCAAGATAAGCTGTGTGAACCACCTTACCCTCGTCTATGGCTTTGGTGACTGCCTCAAAGAAGTTGATCAGGTTCAGAAAGCATGATCTGCCTTTCACAAACCTGAATTGGGTGGGGTCCAGAGTTTGGAGGCTACCAATGTCTTTGTTTATGAGTTCCATGATGATACGTTCCATGGCGTTACAGACCAGGCTCGTCAGGCTAATAGGGCGATAGTTCCCAGGATCAGTGGTGGCTCCCCCTTTGTGGAGTGGGATAACTGTTGCTGTGTACCATTCAGTGGGCACAAAGCCTGACGTGAGACTATGATTGAACATGGTGATTCGGTGGGGAGCCAGTTCATTCTGAAGTTTGTGTAAAATGTTGTCCGGTCCCATGGATGCTGTGTTTTTGGTTTTAGAGAGTGCAGCTTTTACCTGCGTAGTTGTGATTACAGGGACTCTGCATTCATCCTGTATAGATATGGGCCCTTTAGGGGGTGAGGGGGTAAAGTTAGCACTGAACCTATCTGCCAGGATGTTGGCAATATCAGTTGGTTCTGTCATTTTTGTGCCTTTGTGCTGTAACTCAGAGCAGATCTGGGTGTTGCCATTGAGATTCTTGACATAGCTATAGAATGCTTTGTGGTTGCCCTTAGACTCAGTGGGGATTTTGTTTTCATAGCTAGCTTTGGAGGATCTTATAAGGGATCTCAGCTTCTTACTGAGGCTGACCAGAGAGCTCCTCCAATCATGGGATTTTACTCTCTTTTGCAACAGTTTCTTCCTTCTGTCGTAGAGTTTGTTTATGGCAGAGGACCACCAGATTGGCTTCCTTTATTTGGAGGATAACGTCTTGGTTCTGTTTGGGATAGCATGATCTATGCACTTGTGTAAGTGCTTATAGAGTGCATTTGTGTAGGATTCAGCAGTCTTAACTGTATTGTCCATCTGCATGGGTGTTGTGACGTTCGCCACTTCTGTCTTAAGAAGCATGAAGTTTGCTTTGGAAAATTTTTTTACCGTGGTTTCCTTAATGGTAGGTGTCAGAGAGGAACCATAATATACAGCTGAATTGACTTTAACATACATTTACTATGTGCCCTTGCATTAAGAACACTAAGAAAAGGAAATCAAAAGTAAACTGTGTTTAAATGCACACACACACACACACACACACACACACACACACACACACACGCACGCACGCACGCACGCACGCACGCACACACACACACACACACACACACACACACACACTTTTGTACACATGTACTTTATATACATACACATATACAGAAATGCACACACACACACTATATGCGTATGCGTGTGTGTGCAATATGTGTGCATACAATTAATTATTTATAATAAACAACATAGTATAGTTAAGCATTATTAACGTATACATTCTAGTAAATGTTGCTCAATGATTTACTTGGTCACTGTCACACATTGGCTATGTGTTCCACATGCAATCTTGGTCAATGTCTTTCTGTCAGTATTTTTTTCTTTGTATTGATATGTGCATTTAACAATTGTTATTATCTTTGCCAGTGTAACTTATGTTGTGGCTGAAAAGGGTCCTGGGACCAGTTCACTTTCCTGGTTACCAAAGTATAAATAAATATGAAATAGAAAAAAGGAAGGGGAACATGACAGAAATAATTGAGGAACTAGTAAAGCACATTTTAAGTCTGCATCATTCATGAAAGAGAAAAATCCTCCCACTGAAGGCATTGGGAAGTAGCAGACAGACTAAGTTTAGAGTCCTACTACTTGTCTCTTGAAAATGTACAGCAAGGATTATTTACTGCAGTGAGATTTTTCACACCTCAGCTTGAGTGTGGGGGAGGGTTTATCAAGCTTGTTAGGACTACAGAAGACTCCAGTTACAAAAAAAAAATGTTTTTTATCTTCTTTCTTTTGCTGCAAGTGGCTAACAGCTATTTATAGCATAGAACAAGCATTAACAGACAGATAAATGAGGCTCAGTCAGGTAAACAGAGAAGCAGCTCTTTTACAGATGTGTTTAGATGACAGAGCTTCACAGTCCTGCCATTATATTTTAATGGCACGAGAAAACAGCACCACTTCCTTATGTCTGGCATGAGTCATATAAAGGAGACTTGAAATGTATTCTGGGAAGAAGGAAGGAAAGCAAGAAAGTAAGACCACATTACCAAGGCAGGCCCCATCATCTGCTATTTTGAGAGGAAACATTAAAATTGTAAAAGAAGCACTTGGGGTATTTTTGATGTATTAAACTAGCTCAAAAACAAAGATACAATGAAAAAAAATATGTTTTTTGAGTTCTAAGGTGGGGTTTTCCTTTAACTGAGGCCAGTAGGAAAGTTTTGATATGTCTTCATAAGCAAAACTAGTACTATAAACATCATAATTTGTGTTCACCATAAGCTACTCATTAAAAAGCTTAACCTTCTTAACATTTTAAATTTGCAAGTCAAAATATCATAAGCATAATAAGATGGCTATTACATTTATTATATGAACTCTGTATTACACAAACTTACTGTGAGGGTGGCTTTTCAACCAGGTACCATGGACAGACCTTCATTGCCAAGTGCTTTGACCCTTGACTAGAAAATTTTAAAGTTAAGTGCAAGAAGGCTAACAGTTTGATAAAGAAAGAATGAGGTACTGTAAAAGTAAAGAAAGCAAACACGTTCAGTAGTGCTGAGTAAGCAAAAGATGAAGTTACATGTGTAGAGTAAGAGTGAAATGTGATCTTTGGTATATTGTCAATTATTTATGAACTAAGTGAAAACAAAACAAAACAAAAAAACAATGGAATACGTACAGTGAATGGGATCTATATTAGAACATCGAACTTTCAAAACTTCTAATGTTCTAATATCGAACCCTATTCAGCGAAAGCTGAAAACATCGAACATACAGAACAGCGATTTGTTTCCTAGGGAAAAAATTTCCTCTTCCAAAACACATACACACAACACAAGCACACCAAACAAACAACAATCCACACACATACACCTAAAATCTAACACCTAATCCTACACTAAACTGTAATCACACCACTAACTATCCACTTACCTTAACCCAAACCCTAACCCTAAGGTCCGTCACTATCGCACACTCACCTCGCCCGCGCCCTAACCCTAACTCACCTAACCCACCCTAACCCTCACATCCACACAATTGCACACTTACCTGACCCATGCCCTAACCCTAACTCACCTAACCCGCCCTAACCCTCACGTCCACACAATCGCACACATACCTAACCCACGCCCTAACCCTAACTCACCTAACCCACCCTAACCCTCACATCCACACAATCGCACACATACCTAACCTGCACCCTAACCCTAACTAACCTAACCCGCACTCAGTAGCACACTTACCTGAACCTGACCCATAACTTTCCACCACAGCGCTGAAAATACTGAAGCAACAGAAACTGACAACCGAATTCTTTCCCTAGGAAAAAATTTGGTTTTCTGTTACTTCGATATTTTCAGCTTTCGCTGAATAGAGTTCGATATTAGAACATTCAAAGTTTTGAAACTTCGATGTTCTAATATAGACCCCAGTGAATGGATACAAGCTCATGACCTTAATATAAAAAATAGCAAATGCATCAGCAGTAAACTTGATGTTGTGTTTGATAAGTGCAAGCAAAATGCAAATATATAAAGCATCTCCAATCCAGTGCAGGAAAGAAAGACAGTAACGTGTTTAACATTTCTACGTTATTCCCCAGCCTGTTCACTACAATACAGAGAACTTAGTCCAAATAGAAGACACCATTAGTCTAATGAGCTGACTAATTCTGAAAGTAACTTTAGCTAAAACAATTGCTAGAACCTGACTACTGCTGCCTAGAAAATGTAGAATATGAATAGCAAGGAGCTAACTAAAATGAACTCACAGATGTATGGTAGCAGACGGTTATTAGGCATGAATTCCCAACAACCAATAGAAGAAAAATACTACTGATGGATTCTCTGAGAAGAGGGCTACTCTATTTAAACTCTGGGTGGGTATCATGGAATAAATCAAAATTTATATTACACATTGTATGAGTAATTTGCCCTCTTAACATTACATTCTATGCACATTGTTGTTCAATTATAATTACTGTGAATTACTCTGTAATTGTGAATTTCTGTTTTTTTTGTTTTGTTTTACGAAATGTCCTACTTTTCACGTGGTCTATGCTTGAAATAGGTCAGCACTGATCGGTAGACTGCTCAAGTAAACTAATACAAATAAAATACATAACAATAAATACAATTAAATATACTTTCTGGAAAGTTCATTAGGAATTTAGTGACAGCAAAAAGTTGATAAGAAGCAGAAAGCCTTCTTGCTGATGTGCTTATGAGTGTGTGTGTGTGTGTGTGTGTGTGTGTGTGTGTGTGTGTGTGTGTGTGTGTGTGTGTGTGTGTGTGTGTGTGTGGTTTTTCTACAGAAAATCATATTACAGATGTTTGTACATTTTTATATTTTAGATTTTCTGCCTTTTACAGTAAAAAATACGTTTTATAGTTTTCCAGATAGTCTTTCACATTATTTACGTGACAGTTTTGTTGTATCCTTACACAAATAAATGGCTATACTGCACTTTCATATTTCTCATCTTCACTGCACCTTTACTAGAAAAATACATATTTTGTACAGCTTTTATAACTTGATTCACACTCCATTAGTCTTGGAACTTCAGCAGAATCCTAACCTAAGTTTGCAATGGTCCCTGAGCTTTGGGATCTCACTGAGAGCACAGACATCCATTATTAGCCCTTCACAACAACATTAATTCCTAGAGGCAATTCTGGATATAAAAAACTGTGGAATCTCTCCCTTATGACAAAATATAGTTAATGAGGAATTTATTTCTACATGTTTAAGAACAGTGACACCTTACAACAAGCACCAGAGATAGAGAATGTATATTTATGTATTTTTAAATTTATTTATGTATTAATTTATTTACTGTTTGTTTACTTGGTGGATGGACTGGTCCAAACATCCCCTACAGCCATAACCCCCATGCAAGCCATAGAATAACATAGATTTGATACAAACAGGAAATCGCAAAATTACAAACATTGTACATAGGAGGTACTAAGTTCGGTTTTCAACAATACGCAGTTAAATGGTAACTAAAGATGTCAAATAATGTGAAAAGTACTAACAGGCAATGGAAACAGCTCTGTGATACATGGTTACAATCCTTAAAGTCTTCAACAGAGAGCTACTAGATTTTTAACTCATCTTTAAACACAGAAAAAAATAGCCTAACTGTGTAAACAAGTGTAAAAGATAACCTGTGTGTAATTTACTGACTGGTTATGATCTTTAGCTCAAGACTATTTACAGACTTAAATATTTATAAACAGAAATCTCTTAATCCCATGGTAAGTCTACATTCTTGATATGCTAGCAGACAGTGAAGGGGTAACTGTATTAAACTAGCAAAGTAGGCAATAGACTTAAGCAAGAGGTTGTGGACTAGTTAGCCCTTGATAAAAAAAAAAATAGTTACATTTATGAGTCATTTGCAGGCAGTCTAATAAGAACTCCCTCCCCGGAAGGAGTTATATGTAGTTGTTTGACTTTTTTGTCAGCTTGGTACCAAATCCCACACAGTACATGACAAATTATTAGTCGTACTTTAGCTTGCAGAATCAGTGTACTCATTCCACGAGCCATGTCCCCCCTTAACAGATGCATTATCCTATATCTTTGACCCCACATTCAGCTGTTTTTGAGTTGAGGGTTGCTGGACCATGGAGTAATAGAAACACATCATCCTGAAGGAAATATCTACTGTCACGTATGTCATACTTCCTTTCTAGTCAGTGCTAAAGTGAATCCAGGGACTGTTCCAATTGTGACAGACAGCATGAGTGTGATGTGGCACATCCAACAGGGACAACCCATTCTTACCCACAATACACGACAACCATGATGCTCTGGGGTCAGTCAATGAAATACAAAGTACAGCAATGAACAGCTGGTGTCCTTACCCAGAGGACCTTGTCAGATTCCTTTTCTCAGAATAATGCAGTGCAGCATCACCCTTGTGGACATCATAATGAATTTGGTCTGTCAAAGAACAAATCTATCTGCATCTCAAAAAAATCATCAGATCTGAATCTCTTTCTCCAAGATGTCATACAGAGGGGCACTGCCAACAAACATTCTCAATCAGGTGGTTCCAATGTCTTCTGTATATACCATCAACTCATTCCAAACTATACGAAGACAAAAGAACATAGTTGATACTTATAACTCCAAACTGGCCAAGAGAAGGCTGATTCACACAGCTGATTCTAACAGCTGAGAAGTCCAGTACTTTTCCTCTACAATGCAAGCTTCTCACTGAGTAGGACAGGAAAACACATGGCACCACAGCCTCAAGTGCCTCAAGGTCACAGCCAGACTGATGATATGCTGATACCCACAGCCACTTATTTCATAGGTTCATAGGTAGGTACTAGCCTATCTGCCTAAAGGCATTTATAAGCCTAGCCGGAATGTGTTGGCTTTCGCCATCCCCTTAGATTAGTTCCCTGTGCCTCTGTCCAGCAGAGCCACTGAAGTGATCCCCGGGGTAAACTTCCTGTTTCTCATCCACTCATCAAGGTTTCTCTTGAAGAGTGTTAGTGAGGAGCTCTGCCTAATTTATATTGGAATCTTGTTCCAGAGCATGGGAAGTCTCTGGGATAGAAATCTATACCTCCCACACATCTTATTTATTGTTGTGGTGAGGTTTAGATCCCTAGAGCATGTGGCTCGAGGGGATATGATTTTCTTTAGGTGGAGCATGTCCATCAATTCTGGGTTGGACATGGCCTTGTATGTCAAGCAGAGATCACCTCTGAGTAGGTGGTATGCAACCGAGTACAGCTGGAGTTTCTTCAGTCGAGCTGCATAGGGCATCTGTCTGAGGCCAGTGATCCTCTTGGTGAGGTACTTCTGTGGTCTTTCCAGCTGTTGCAGGTGTCTTGTAAGGTACATCCCAAATGGGGCATTGTACTCTATGATGGGTCTGATGAGTGATGCGCAGAGGGGCACAATGACCTCTTTTATTCGGGATGCAAACCCTTTTCTGATTAGGTGGGCCACATAGAAGGATTTTCTAACCACTTTGGAAATGTGATTATCAAAGGAGAGATTGCTATCTACTTGGGTCCCCAGATCCCTTACTTCGTCTTCCGTATTTAGGTGGCTACCACCTATGTGATAATTTGTGGGTACTTTGTTTTTTTCCAAAGGGGGTGACTATGCACTTTTTGGCATTTAGCATGAGGCCATGGTTTTGACACCAGGTATCTGTCTCAGTGAGACCCTTTTGGAGGATGTCTGTGTCAGCCTGAGAGTCAATTATAGCTCCTAGTTTGCAGTCGTCTGTGAACTTGGTCAGCCATAGTCCTCCTGTGCTTGCCTGTACCTCTGAGAAGTATATGCCAAACAGGAGGGGTCCTAGGACTGAGCCCTGGTGAACACCACTTCTTACCGGTTTAGAGTCAGACCTAGCTCCTGCAACTCTTACCATGTGGGTTTTGTCCGTGAGCCAGTTGGCAACCCATCTTATGACATAGGGGTTTATGTTCAGGCTGGTGAGCTTGTCTATAATACCAGAATGGGGAATGGTGTTGAAGGCCTTTGCGAGATCTAGGTAGGCTGTGTGGACCACCTTTCCCTCGTCTATAGCCTTGGTAACTGTCTCAAAGAAGTCCACCAGGTTTAGGAGGCATGATCTGCCCTTAACAAAGCTGAACTGGATAGGGTCTAGTGTTTGGAGGTTCACAATGTCTCTGTTAATGAGATCCATGATGATGCACTCCATAGCTTTGCAGACCAAGCTAGTCAGGCTTATAGGGTGATAGTTCCTGGGGTCTGTTGTGGCTCCACCTTTGTGGAGTGGGATAACCGTTGCTGTGTGCCACTCTATGGGCACATAGCCTGTGAAGAGGCTGAGTTTGAACAGTGTGTTTAGACGAGGGGTTAGTTCATCTTTGAGCTCATGTAGGATGCAGCCTGGGACACCATCTGGTCCCACTGATGCTGTGTTTTTGGCTTTGGAGAGGGCTGTTTTAACCTGAGTGTCTGTGATTTCCGGGGCACTACATTCTTCTGGTATGGTTATGGGCCCTTTTGTGGGTGAAAGGGGAGTGAAGTTTGCACTGAACCTATCTGCCAGGATGTTGGCAATATCAGTCGGTTCAGTGTATTTTGTGCCATTCTGCACTAACTCCGAGCAGATCTGGGAATTGCCACTTAGATTCTTGACATAGCTAAAGAATGCCTTGTGGTTATCTTTGGAGTCCTTGGCAATTTTTCTTTTGAAGCTAACCTTGGATGATTTTATGAGGGATCATAGTTTCTTGCTGATACTGATCAGGGATGTCTACCCCTCTTGGGATTTTACTCTTTTCTGTACTAGTTTCCTCCTTCTATTGTATAGCTTGTTTATGGCAGGGGTCCACCAGACTGGTTTCCTTTTATTGGAGGAGTGAGTCTTGGTTTTGCATGGGATAGCACGATCCATGCATTATTGTAGGTGCTCATAGAGTGCATTAGTAAAGGATTTTGCAGCATGGGCAGCGTTATTCTTTAGCATGGGGGATTTGAAACTTTCCACCTCGGTCTTAAGTAACATAAAGTTTGCTTTTGAAAAGTTTTTCCTGGTGGTTACTTTGACCAGGGGTGGGGGAGGAATGTGGATATCCAGAGTGATTAGTTTATGGTCATATCTAACCAGCAAGGGGTTGACCTCCAGTGTGGAACACTGGTCGCCCATGTTGGTGATGTCCAGGTCCAATATGCTGTCACCTCTGGTGGGGGTGTTGACCAGTTGATCCAGGGCATTTGAGTTTATAAATTCTAGGAAATGTTGGGCAAGGGAGTTAGTACTTGAGTAGTTCTCCCAGTTAATGTTTGGGTAATTGAAATCACCCAATATCAGGGTGTTTGGTAGGACCTTTATGTTTCCCAGTGTTTCCAGAAATGCAGAATGGGGGTCCTGGGACATGGTGGGTGATCTGTAGCAAGCTCCATTTGAATTGCAGTTCTGCCCATTGTTAGTTGCACGTGGATGATCTCTGAAGCATTGTGCTGTGCCACTAACCTGGAGGTGTTGGTATCCTTGATGAATATGGATACGCCCCCACCTTTTGTATTTCGGTCCAGGTTTTGTGGCCGAAATGTATGGCATGAGTTGTAGCCTGGTAGTGCTGGGGTGCTCTCTGGATCCTTAAACCAGGTTTCTATTACTGCACATATATCGATTTTCTCCATACAGAGGAGTACCTCGAGTGCATGCATTTTGAGATTCAGACTTCTGGCATTAAGTAGCATTACCCTCAGTTTTTTGTTACTTGTGCTATTTAAGGCGGTGGGTTTGTCTTTTGAGCCTTGCCTAAAAAAAGGCACTATAGGGGTGGCAAAAGCCTTGGCCAGTATTCGAAAGCCTAAGGGTGACAGGTGCAAGCCATCTCTAGCGAAGCAGCGTGGCTTGTCGAGCATGTCATCCCAGGCTGACAGACACTGGATCCCCTTTGAATGACACCAAAAGTGTAGCCAGTTATTAGAAAACAGTAGTGCCTTTTAATGTTTCACTTTACCTGTTAAAACGGCATGACAGTAGTATAATTTGACAGCTGCTACATTATTTCAATAGCTACTGGAGGCTAGAGTAGTAGTTTATTGGCAGCTAAACACACAGTTTAGTTTACTGGGTTTTTTCAATTTGTATGCTTTTTTCTGTTAATGCCATCTGCAAGAGGGAGGGATGGTGTCCCCCTTAATCTTTCTTCTATCTTTAAAGCATACAATGAGCAGGAAGTTAAATGGGGGCATTAGCCCCCTAGCTTTACAAATGGAAATGATGATCTCTGATGTCTGCCTATCTGTCTCTCTATCTACTATAATGTATGAGTCTATCAACCTGTTTATCTATCTCATCATATTTATCTGTCTACATATGCACCCATCTAGTCTCTATCTAAATAAAAGTAACAAAGGACTGTGCATACTTATAAGGAAAAAAACTGCATATGGTCACTGAGCAACAGACAACTCTCTACATGAGTAACTACATCACTGTGATATTGGATCAGCACTTAAACTGTGTGGTCCAGTGTTCTCAATTATCACTGTGAAGGCTGCCAGCCCAGCTAGCTGGAATTTTGTAAATAATTTTATGTTATTTGTCAATAGTAATATGTTTTGCATGCTTGTCTTACAAATGTAAGAAAATTGTATGTTATGTGCTGAGCTTCAAGAATGTAGCCACAGTGTACCCTACTAGAAAATAACAGAGTTAACTTGCAAACTCTAAGAAAATATGTTGAAATTGTTTATGACTGTGGTATCTCTTAGTTTCAGCTAGGAGGCAGAATGTCTGCAGCTAGAAATTATTGCTATTGTCTGGAAACAGAAATAATTACAGGTTTCAAAGGTAAAAGTATATAACCGTTTTACGACTTCCAATTCCAGGCAAACTTCTAAAAGATAAGTATTTTTGACACACAGGTGCTAAATTTTAAGTTTTTCTTAGCATGGGAACTAAAGGCAGAGGTGTTGAATAGTGATGTCATCCAGCTAACCCAGCAGTAATGTGTATTATTAATTTAAGAACTATCTCTTAGAGAAAGTCTGGGCATTTTGTATTTGTGTTTGGACCTAGAAACATTCTCTCATCAGCATTTCTCATCTGTATTTGCCTGTCTCTGTAAGTCTTTTAGGGCATAGTATCTCTTAGATATATATAGGAATACAGTAAAGATTAGTTTAGATGTTTTCTGTATTTATTTGAGACTGTCCTGCAATGTTGTTTTAAAGTATTTCATGTGATTCTGAACTCTGTTGTCACTATGCTGAGTTATTGAGTATTGTCTTGTGCTTTTATTATTTATTATTAAATATATTTAAACCTTTTAATTGTGGATGGTTTGTTTAGAGATATTTAAGCTTATAGAGTACTTGCATATGTATTTGGTGGCACTGTACAGGCCACTCTTAAATAACCTTGCTGTGGGTCACACATCATTTGGATAATAGTAACATTGCACAGTATAATTGGTCTCCCTTTTAGGAAGGGCCTTATAGTAGCTGATAAAGAGTAGTTGGTGGCATTTATTTCTACCTTATAGTCTGGGCAGAAGGGGGCATAGCTAGTGAACCTGTGCCAGCCTTTACCAGGCGTGTCTGTGTGTTTGTATATAAATCAAATCTCAAAGTGTGTGTGTGTCAGCTCCTTGGGCAGGGACATGAAGCACTGGTTGGACAGAGAGGGTGCTGGAGGTTTTGGTTTGACCACTTGGCTGAGTTCTTAACCCTATAGCTGTACCAGTGGGGAGTCTTACTGGAGATGTGGAGAGAGAGGCAGAAACCAGCCCTAGACTGACTGTGATCTGTGTGTGCTCTTAAGGGAAATTGCACTTTACTGTGTGTGTACTTGTCATCCTCCCAATGTGCACATCCCTCGCTGGTATTAGTTGTGAGGATTGAGGATCCTTGATTAATGGATGAGTGTAGGGGCATCACAATCACCATGTTGTTGTATTGTCAAAAGGACAAAGAGGCCATCTAATTATAATTATCAAAATAGTCAAGAGCCTTACAGTGGTGTGAAAAGAATGGGGCAGACCCATTTCCTGCTCCATACCTGAATTTCTTCAATAGCTGTCAGACCTGTGTAGGCAATGTCTGGCCTAGTTCTTTGTCAGAATGCAACCATGAGCCATCTCTGTCTTTATCTCACAGAAACCTCGTATTTCTTCAAATGCAGTCTACAGGTCCCTTCCATCTGTGTTATCCCTGACATCCTATTTGCCTGATATGGAATTGAAATTTTGTCAAATAAATTTTTATTTTGCTTTCTTTTAAACTTGTCAACACAGGTGAATTAAAATGCTCATCTTCACATCTACACACTCTCTTCCTATTAGCAGCTACTTCAACCATAAGAAGCTTCAGGTTGTAGGATCTTGTGTGCAGTGGGTTTACCCTATCTTCCATAAACACACAATATTCAGGAAGAGTAGTCCTTTCTTCATGTCTAAGGTGTTTTCTGAATTACTCACAATAATTCCTTCGTTACCAGATTTTTATCCAAAACCTAAGCATAGTGCCTAGACAAAAGAGGTGCTAAGCCAACAGAAACAAGGACTTCAGACAAATAGGGAAAATGACACCCATGCAGATGGACAATACAGTTACAACTGCTGAATCCTACAGAAATGCACTTTATAAGCACTTACACGAGTGCATGGATCGTGCTATCCCAAACAGAACCAAGACGCTATCCTCCATAAAAAGGAAGCCAATCTGGTGATCCCCTGCCATAAACAAACTGTACAACAGAAGGAAGAAACTGTTGCAAAAGAGAGTAAAATCCCATGAGTGGAGGAGCTCCCTGGTCAGCCTCAGTAAAAACTGAGATCTCTTATAAGATCCTCCAAAGCTAGCTACGAAAACAAAATCACCACTAAATCCAAGGACAACCACAAAGCATTCTATAGCTATGTCAAGAATCTAGATGGCAACACCCAGATCTGCTCTGAGTTACAGCACAAACTCATGAAAATTACAGAACCAACTGATATTGCCAACATCCTGGCAGATCGGTTCAGTACTAACTTTACCCCCCTCTCACCTCCTAAAGGGCCCATACCTATACAAGAAGAACGCAGAATCCCTGTAATCACAACTACGCAGGTAAAAGCTGCACTCTCTAAAGCCAAAAACACAGCATCCATGGGACCGGACAACATCCCAGGCTGCGTTTTACACGAACTTCAGAATGAACTGGCTCCCCACTTAAAGGAGTACAATAGGTTTCTCTAATGTATTCCTCAACTTCATGGCCCTTTTCCTCCCTATTTACATTGCCCTCTGTAAAGCAACAATAAAGCATTTACAATTTTTATAATTCCCCTTACTTCTGTAACAGAAGCCTACCTTCTCATACTGTGATAGTTTCACTTACAAAATGATTCTCTCACGTTTGAATAAAGCTTGCTGGAGTCGCCCAATTACTGACATCATCGAGGCCAGGCAGTGCAGGTACTTTTTTTTTTTTTTTAATTTAATCAGTTCCCTCCCCCAAAGTGACATCACCACAGCAGTCATCTGATTCTAACTACAATAATGAGACCCACCCATTCTGTGATGTCATGGCTCCCTTGTCCTTCCCCCAGCCTGAGTGCTGTTCATTTTATTCAGTAGTAGTGTAGTAACAATGATGTTTAGAAACACAGAAATTTGGTATGCATACTTGTACATTCTGCACGGCAAGTGATGCTTAGGTGGTGTATCACTTGCATACTTCTCTGTTGTATTTGCACCAGATACTGCTAGTGTGCAGTGTGGGAATAGAAAGATTAAAACATTACCCTGGTATCAGAGGTGGCAGTACAACATATTCATAGTGGCTTAACATGAGAGTAGCTCTAAGCAAGCACCATGTGAAACCTGAACAAGCACCTAGAATTATTCAGTGCAGCTTCCACACCTTATGTCTGAAAATGAATTCAAATACTAACATGAACAGGAGTAGCTGCATATTGATGGCTAAAGGTGTATTGGCATGTCCGGTGGTTACTACACTGCAAAACTGGTATGTAATGGTGGAGATATTTGGAAGGCATGAGCAAATACACCAATATATTAAAGCCATAGCACCAATTGAACTGGAGGCTGGCAAATAGATTTAGTAAGGGATTTTGTCCATGCACAAATATTTCAACAGTGATTCTTTGCAGTGGCATCCATCATCTGATTCAAGGTACGTTAACCTTGATGTCCTTTATTTAAAAAAAAAATCAATAACATTTTTACTTTGTTATAAGTGACTTCTGGAAACAAGAAAAAGGAAAGGGAAAATATAGCAATGTGGTTTGTATGTACAAAGACAAATCCAGGGACACTGCAAAAGTTTTTTTTTTTTTTTGCAAACCAACCAGTGGAGTAAAAACATATGAAGGCAAACACTGCATACCAACACACTTTGCACATGTAAATCTCAAATTTTAACAAGGTGGAAGCATGAAGTGATACCTTAACACTTAAATCAATAAAGATCTAAACTGGTTAATAGTATAAATGTTTTATTCTTTAGCTCCTTGGTGCAAGACCTTACTAGATGTGATTGCAGTCAAGTAAGGCCATGGTTATACTGCAGCAAAAAAATGTCCCCTCTAACAAAGGAAACGCTAGAGCAAAGATTAAATGACATGAGTCAAGCACCCTGCGGAGATCTGCCAATCAGTGGAATTACCAGGTCAAATTACCCTCAGGACTTTGACAGCTAGGGAAGCTAAGTGTTATGGGGGAGGGGAGAAGTAAATGGACTGGAATTCATTGTCTCATAAATTAGTGCCATTTAAACTAAATTAGAAAAAAAGGCAGCAGTAAACAGCACTTTGAGTATGTTCTGTGGCATTTGCACTGTTTCTGTTTTAAGTAGTCATCCAGCAGCAGGGAATGTTACTTACACTGTTCTATTTTTACTCAGTACTTTGTACACATTCCAAAAAGAAAGAATGGCAGGACACTGCTGGAATTACTCCTTCTTTTATTAAAACACACAAAATAGCCAAGGATAAGCGCTTTTGGGTAAACAACCCTTCATCAGATAAAGAGAACAAACATTGCCAACATTTTAAACTAAAAATCAGCCAATGAACAGTCAGTAAACCACCCGCCTTTTTTGTAGGGCGGGCTTCAGAGGTACTATGTCATTCATCCCTGGGCTCCTATGAGCCATTAGCTCCAATATCCATTTTGACTCTAAAGATTCTGTTAAAAGCTTTATGTCCCCTCCCCTATTATTTAACTTCACATTAACCACTGCCCTAAACCTGAAAGTGTGTGTGGGGTTCAATTCTATGTGTCTGTAAAGGGCATTGTGTATGTCCTTATTCCTTATGCTAGACAGATGTTGCAACACCCTAACTTTAAACATGTTGTTGTTTTTTTCCCACATAGAACCCAGAACACTGCATGCATTCAGCCAAATAAACCAGGTTGTTGGTCCTACAAGTGGCTCTGGCTTTAAAATTATATATCTTACCACTAACAGGATGTATAAAAGCTGTATCCTTATTAATAAGGGGGCATGCTTTACAAAAGCCACAGGGGACACTGCCAGCTCTATCCTTGAAAAAATTCAATGTGGTTATGATTTTCTCATTACACAAAATATCTTTCAGGTTTTTGTTTCTCCTATAACCAAAACTAGGTCTGGTCCCAATAAAGCTCCTCAATTTGTTATCACTCCTCAGAATATTCCAATTCTTATAAACTATATTTTTTATATCACCTATATTACTACTGTAGGTGAAAAATAATTTCGGGTCTCAAGGACCAAATGTCCAAATGACCAAAATGTTGGCAATGTTTGTTCTCTTTATCTGATGAAGGGTTGTTTACCCAAAAGCGCTTATCCTTGGCTATTTTGTGTGTTTTAATAAAAGAAGGAGTAATTCCAGCAGTGTCCTGCCATTCTTTCTTTTTGGATTCTGTATTTCATTGTCTGGTGGGACTTTGGCTATAGCACGGAACTTTCTTTGGATATTACTTTGTACACATGCAACATCTATGAAATGACAGGAACTTTAGGCAAACGGAGTCCTGCATGATGTAACATTTTTGAGCCAAACAATGATTTCTGTGATACTGAATGGCAACCTGATTTATCCAAACCACGTCAATATGCCAGCCTCCAGGTGGTCAGAGTCTGGAATTACATATAAAAATATTTAAAATCCTGTAAATAATCCCAGAGTGCTGTTAAAGTTTAGGAAACAACATGCCATGATGTTTTAAACATGTTTTTTGAGTCTGCGGGTGCGGTACTCCTTTAAGCACCATGTTAAATAATAGCCTTGCATCAGGCTTTGTGCCCACTGGATGGTGCATAGCAATCATCCCACTCCACAAAGGGGGAGCCACCACTGATCCCGGGAACTATCGACCTATTAGCCTGACGAGCCTGGTCTGCAAGGCCATGGAATGTATAATCATGGAACTCATAAACAAAGACATTGGTAAACTCCAAACTCTGTATCCCACCCAGTTTGGGTTTGCGAAAGGCAGATCACGCCTCCTGAAACTGATTGACTTCTTTGAGGCAGTCAACAAAGCCGTGGATGGGGGTAAGGTGGTTCACACAACCTATCTTAACCTCACCAAGGCTTTTGACACCATCCCCCATTCTGGAATTATAGCTAAACTCACTAAACTAGGTATAAATCCCTATGTCACAAGATGGGTTGCCAAGTGGCTCACTGACAGAACCCACACTGTAAAAGTTGCAGACTCCAAATCTGACCTCAAGGCAGTGACAAGTGGAGTGCCACAGGGTTCCGTCCTGGGACCTCTACTGTTTGGTATCTACTTTTTGAAATACAGGCTAACACAGAAGGCCTCTGGCTGATGAAGTTCACAAATGACTGCAAACTAGGAGCCATAGTCAAGTCCCCAAATGATGTGGACATCCTACAGAAGGGCCTCACTGAGACAAATGCCTGGTGTCAGAGCCATGGCCTCAAGCTCAATGCCAAAAAGTGCAGTGTCATCCCCTTTGGTAAAAACTCTGTACCCATGAACTACCACATAGGCAGGAATCTACTTAACACCAAATGCCTGATAAGAGACCTTGGGACCCAGGTGGACAGTAGTCTCTCCTTTGATAGTCACATCGCCACAGTAGTCAGGAAGTTCTTCTACGTGGCACACCTCATCATAAAAGGGTTCTCATCCAGGAAAAAAGAGGTCATTGTTCCCCTCTACTCGTCACTCATTAGACCCATTATAGAGTACAACGCCCCTTTTGGAATGTACCACACAAGACATGTGCAGCAGCTGGAAAGGCCACAGAAGTGCCTCACAAAGAGGATTACTGGCCGCAAACAAATGCCCTATACTGACCACCTCAAAAAACCCCAGCTTTACTCCGTAGCATATCGCCTACTCCAAGGTGATCTCTGCCTAACATATAAAGCTATGTCAAATCCAGAGCTGTTGGACATGCTACACCTAAAAAAATCCCAATCCCTCCAAGCTACATGCTCTAGGGACCTAAACCTTGTCACCACAATAAACAGGACATGCTGGAGAGATGGATTCCTGTCCCAGAGACTTCCTATACTCTGGAACAAGCTACCCATCTATGTCAAGCAAAGTTCATTAGCACTCTTCAAGAAAAATCTTGATGAGTGGATGGGAAATAGGAAATACACCCCGGGGATCACTTCTGTGTCTCTGCTGGACAGTGGCACAGGAAAATAACTTTCTTGGGTGGCATAAGCTATGGTACCTTGCTGGCTAGGCTTACGTAGGCCCTTGGGCTGTTAGCCTAGTGCCTACCTATGAACCTATGAGCCTATAATCTTCACAAGTGAGAGTTTTCTGTTTCCTTTGCCCCAGCCAGATAAAACTATTACCCTGCAAGGAAAAATGCTGTTATTGCTCCTGTGACATTACTGAAATATGTGCCATGAAATACCCATATGTGGCTATCACAATCAGTTCTCTCTTCTGTCTGACTACTATACATCACTAGCATTGGCACAGGCTTCCTGCAGTTCTTGTTGTCTGACTACCACTAGTATTCTAGTTTAACTCTGGAGAAATTTGTCTGTATATGTAATAAAAATTCAAATAAAGAGTTTAACAAAAAATTTCTGATCATCAGATGAAGTAAGGGTGTGGCAACCCCACTCTCTCTCACATCCGCCAATAAATGTAGTAGGCAAAACTATGTTATACAAATTGCACTTGAAGAGTACTGCATAAACTTCTTCTTCTTCTAGTTAGGTCAAAACCATAAAATGGAGTCCTGTGAGATCAATTCAGATTTTAACAAGATTAGCAGATTAAGGTAATCACTTTCTTCTTTAAACTGACTGAGAAATGCTTAAAATCACTTGAAAGCCATTCAAAGAAGAATCAGAATCACAAAGAAAGTGTAGACAGAGAAGGGGAGAGAGAGAGAGAGTGATTTTGTGTGTGTGTGTGTGTGTGTGTGTGTGTGTGTGTGTGTGTGTGTGTGTGTGTGTGTGTGTGTGTACATATACATGTAACTCCCTGTTTGTATGTGTGAGAGAAATTAAGACAGAAAAGATAAACCATAAAAATCTGTTAACTATGGAAAAATAAAGACAGTAGTAGAATAGAAGCCCTCTACTAACTCTACAGTCTAGGGGAGGAGGATATGTCCCCTTTAACCACCAGCAAAATCGAGGTTTTAAGCCAGTCACAAAAGAGCCCAAGCATCAGTCTGTGACTGTGCTACTAGAAACAAAAACAGTGCTTTCATAGCTAACTTCATCAGAGTTATAGGTTCATAGGTTGGTACTAGGCTATTGGCCCTAGGGCTTATATAAGCCTAGCCAAAAAGGTACCCTGGATTTCGCCACCCAAGTCAGTGGTTATAATGCAAATGCAAGAGATGCCAGATCCAAAATGGAGAACAGTGGCTAAACTATTGCTAAAAAAACTGTTACCCCTAAGAAACCATCTACAAGTAGCTTTGTATTTGGACTTTAAACTGTGTATGAATGACTGGACTTCCAAGATGGCTGCTGACTGAGTATTTATTTATTTTCTTTCTTTATTTATTTGCAGTTTGTTTTCCAGGATAGTCCATTGGGCTACAAGGAGCCCATTTTCAATGGAGTCATGGGGAGACAAGCTCCAGAGAAATACATAGTACAGAAAGAGCACAAATCCATAATATACATTTCAATTAAATGTTAAATACATATTTTGTATAGTACAAGTCCATATTGCACAATTCAAATAGATGTTATATAATACATGAATAACAGATTTTCATTAGGAAAAGTTCATCAGGTTAATTCAGTAAGTATTTTTTTTTTTTTTTTTTTTTTTTTTTTTTTTAGGGAATTACAATGAGGTAAGGATGCAACAAAGTTTGGAAAGTTAGGAAGAAAGTGTGATAGAATTAAGTTGGATGAGAGCAAGAGCATTTCCGTTATGAAGTAAGGTGCGAGTGCAGTAAGGTTTTAAACAAGGAGAGACTGCTGGTGGTGCAGATGGGAGAAGGGAGAGAGTTCCAGAGGCATGCAAGAAAGAAGGACATCAATTGATTCCCAGCAGGATGTGTTGGTTTATGCAATTTAATTAGGTTTTGGGAATTGGATCTTAAGAGTCTATCTGGTTTATGCATTTCAAAGGTATTTGCTAGGGAGGGGCAGAGAGAGGGGTTATGAATGAGTTTGCGTGCTTGGACGAGCTGGGTATATGTGGAGAAGTTTGGTAATTCTATCCAGCTTAGGTGGTGAAGGGAATTACAGAGGTGAGAAGAGGCTCTATGACCTGCTGCAAATTTGGATATCTTGTTATAACAAGATGAGAATTTTATTTTGAGGGAAGATTGTAGGCTGGTTAGGATAGATGCACCATATAAAAGGGATGGGATGAGGTATGCATTAGCTAATATAATCCTGGTGGTGGGAGAGATAAAGCGACTGTGGCAGTAAAGCATACCTAATTTTTTATGGGGTTTTTTATATTTGCTTGTAGATGCTTATCAAATTTTAGTTGATTGTCAATGATAATTCCTAGTAATTTTGTGTCAGAGACTAGTTCGGGGGGGGCTGTTATTATTGCTGGTAATTATGAATGATTGTTTGTCTAGGGAAGAGGTTTTGGATGCATTGAATAACATAAGTTATGTTTTGGTTGCATTAAGGGCTTGATGGTTGTCGAGTATCCACTGTTCAGTGGAAGAGAAAGCAGCTTGTGTTAGATTGTTTAGAGTTGTGATGGAAGGGGAGGAACAGATTATAGTAGAATCATCAGCATATTGCATGAGACTGGAGTTAGGAATGGCTTGGAAGAAATCATTTATGAATATGTTGAATAGTAGGGGGGCCTAGAATGGAACCTTGGGGGACGCCTGTGGATGTATTAAGGAAGGTGAGGTAGCTTTTTTCCATTTAACTGCTTGTTGCCTGTTTGTGAGATAGCTTTAGAACCACTGAGTAGAGGAAGGGGATAGGTTAAGTTTAGAGAGTTTGTTAAGAAGGACGTTGTGGGAAATAGTGTCAAATGCCTTAGAGAGGTTGAGGAAAAGAGTGGATACGAAGTGGCCAAAATCGTGAGCTTTGTTGATTGTTTCTAGGAAGGAGAGGAGGGCAGTGGAGGTACTATGACCTGGTCTAAAGCCATGTTGTGTGGGGGTAAGAAGCTGATTACTGATGAGGTAGGATAAGAGTTGTTGGTATACACACTTTTCAAGTAGCTTAGAAATAGGGGATAGTATGGCAATAGGGTGAAAGTTTGAGATGTCATTATTATTGCCACCTTTATGGAGAGGAATAATAAAGGCCTTCTTCCAGAGCTGGGGGACCTGGCTTTCTGAGCTAGACCAATTAATTAGTATGCTGATAGGGATAGCAATGGCTTCTGTGCCTACTTTTAAGAAGTAGGAGGGGAATTTCGTCAGGGGCGTTAGAACCAGGTTTTAATTTTAGGAGAAGTTTTTTTATGGTGCATATAGAGATGGGATTGATAGAGAAAGGTGGAGGTTGGGGGTAAGGGATGCTAGGGGAGGAAGGGATGGGAGTACATTGAGGAGGGGTTGTAGAGGTGTTGGAGAAGGCTGATGTTAGCTTGCTAATGGACTCTATGAAGAAAGAGTTAAATTGGGTGGCCAAGTCCATGTCAGAGACATCTGGGTTGGGGCAAGGGTTTTCTTTTTTTCCCGGGTTGAGGAGATATGAGATTCCTTTCCAAAATAATTTGGGATTGGTGGTGTGGTTGGTTTGGAGAGTGGAGAAATAGGCTTTGTGGTCTAAGGTAATACGTTTTTTTACTTTATTTTGTAGTGTTTTATATTTGTTTTGGGCGATAGTAGTTTTATTTTTATGGTAATATGTCCAGGCTTTGTCACGGAGTCGCATAGTAGCCAAGGTGTTTGTGGTTAACCAGGGTACAGGACTACTTTCTATACATTTTGTTTTTAGAGGGGCAAAGGAGTTGAGCAGGTCTGTGAAAGTAGAGTTAAAATAGGATAGAGCATTATCTAGGGAAAGAGTTTTTAATGGGTTCCAGTTTGTGCTTTTTAGTGTATTTGAGAAGGTTTCAGCATTGAAGTTCTTTAGGCAATGAGTGGAAATATAGGTGTGAGTTTGTTATATAGAAGAGGGGAAACATTGGCCAAAGTGGGGAAATGGTCAGCTAATGGGTCTGGGAGAATACCACTATCAGAGATATAGTGAGGATGGGATACTAGAATCCAGTCTATTGTAGTTCCAGTGATGGAGTTCTTGGAAGGCCTGGTAGTGGAATTGGTTAGTTGTGTAAAGTTATATAAGTTAATATTGAGTGAGTTAGTGGGAGATTGGATTTTGGCCCAGTTTATGTTCATGTTCCACAGGATTATGGTTTCATGAGTAATGTTGGTAGAAACCCAGGGGAGAATATCTTCAAGGTATGAGATATTGTCACCAGGGGGGATATAGAGGGAGAGAACAAATATGAGTTTATGCTTGTTTAAGTGGAGTAGGGCTGGTATTATTTCTGTGTTGCCAAATTTGGGAAAGGGTTTGGTATAGGGGTGACTAAGAGGGATACTGAGTAAAGGAGTGCTACACCACCTCCCTTTTTTGTGTTCTGTCATTCCGTAACATGCGGTAGTTGGGAGGAGTTATTTCAGAATCTTGTATGTGGGGCTTAAGCCAGGTTTCTGAGATGGAGAGAACATCAGGCTGGCCATGTAGAAGCCAGGCATGAAGGTTTGGAATTTTGTTACATAAGCTCTGAGCATTTAGACCTGAGAAGTGGAGGGGTTTGCCTGTTGCTTGGGGTTGGATGCAGTGTGGTAGAGGGGCCTGGGTTTGGGTGGATGTCCCTGGAGAGAAGGATAGAGATAAGATGAAGGATGAGGTGTTTGGTTTGTTTGGGGTGTAGTATACAGGTAGAGAGTTTTGTGGACATTAGACTAGTGTAGTTGGGAACAGTGTCTTTAGAAATAGGTAGGAGTCTATAGGGGAAGAGCATGCTAGTGTTGAGGGGGTAGAGACTAGGAGATGTACGAGTAACAGTAGATATGTACCTTGTAGAGGATGGGGTAGTGGTATGAAATGGGGGAGTGGTTTGCATTAGTAGGTTGGGTGATATAATTTAGGTAAGTTAAGGTAATTAGAAGTATTATTTGAGTAAGTAGGGATAGAGATTTGAGGGTCATGTTGTTGATTATTAGAGTAGAAGTAGGGTGTGAGGTGAGTTAAGTTGTGAAGTTAGTTTGAGTAAGAGATTATGGTTTAGGTTAATTGTTTAGTAGTTTATCAGGATAAGTTGTGTTTGGCAGTAAACTTTGAAAGGTAGGCTTACCATAATGGGTTAACTGTGAGAGGAGATTTTGGGGGTATGATGGGTAGTTTGGATTGGATTGTGGAGGTGGTGGGAGTGACTAGCTAAATATAAGTTTAGAGGTACTGGGGTGGGTGGGATATGGGGGTAGGGTAGGGGATTGGAGTGAGCCTGTAGTGTGAACGGAGCAGGTAGAGCCAAGGAAAGGAAGAATCAAGGTCAACTGTGAAAAACAGTCAGTGGAGTGTAAGGTAAGTTCAGATGAAACTATGCAAGGGGTAAGAGATATTCTAGAAGTGATATAGGGAAGGGATTAGAGTGGTTCAGAGAGGTAAAAGATGGCACCACAGGAAGGAAAGCAAAGTTACAGAGGAGGGGTTGGAAAGAAAATAAAGTGAAAGAAACTGGGGGAGGGGTTGGAATAGAGACTGGAGATGGATATCACAGTGGTCTAGCTAATTGGAACCAGTACTGATAGGGTCAGGTCAGCAGTGTGAAACAGCACTGAAACAACTAGAAAGAAAGTAACTGTGAAATCAGAGCTGAAGAGGGAATGAGAGCAAGCCAGAGATGGAAATGTTGCAGATATAAGTTTAAAAACAGGAGAAAAAGGAAAACAGAAGATGTACTAGGGGCACTCTAGAGTGTGGCTAGGCAACATTAAACCTACATATACTGGAGCTATTGAAAGTTAAAACAACATTAAACTAAAAGCTATTTGTACTATTAGTTAAAACAGCAAGAAATGTGGTAGACTGCTGGCATTGTGATGCCGCCTGGTGGCCAAAGTAAGTTACTACAACCAGAAAAACTAACCCGTGTGTATGCTCATCTGCCCTGTAGTAATACTTTTTAAAACCAGATTCAGAGTGTAGATAAATTGCAATAGAAGGAACACCTACAGTTTAGAAAGCTTTGCTTTTTAGTTTGAATTTGGAGCTGCTTCAGGCAGGTAACTTAAGCAGATTTATACTCTTTCACAAGGTATTTTGCTGGGCGAGTATGTTGGGCAGGGGACGACTACAGCATGTTTAACCCGTCAAGAGAAGCTGCAAGACATAAGGGGGAATGCATACAAAAGGTTAGACCAGGAAAGTGAGAAAAGATACATGAGAGACCAGACCTAGTAAAACCCAAGAAAAACAGAGATTTAAGTGAGGTATAATACAGACAAGAAATAACCAGTGTAGCAATAACAATATTCCTAGTTGACTAAGTCATGAAAGCAGAGCACTAAAAGTAAATGCAGTAGGTTGCACAAAAGTAGCAAATATTAGCTAACACAGTTAAGCCCTGTAAGCAGAACAGAAGACAATCTTAAAAAAACACTGTAATGGAGCACTAGGAGTAAATGCAATAGCTTGTACAGTTAAAGTAACTTTTAACAAACACACAGTTAACTAAGCCCTGTTAGCAGAACAGAAAACAAACATTCTTAAAAAACAGAACAGAACAAAAAACGATCTTACAAAGACTGTAATGGAGCACTAGGAGTAAATGCAATAGCTTGTACAGCTAAAGCAACTTTTAACAAACACACAGTTAACTAGCCCTGTTAGCAGAACAGAAAATAGAGTAAGAGATTGAGTAAAGCTTTCATAGTGTAAAAACTGAGAAATTGTTAAAAGCAGTGAAAACTATCAGTCTTGCTAAAATTTGGTTACTAGCAATTACAATGCCTGGATACCAGAAGAGAAGAGATTTGGAAAAAGTTAGGAAAATCAACAAAAAAAGAAAAAGTTATGATGAGAAGAAACTTGCAACTATTCAGCAAAAAAGTTCATGTTCCAGCCTTAATATACAAGATAGCTTCTGGTAAAATAGAGGAAAAAATAAATCAAATCCTGTCAAATGTGTTTAAAATAAGTGAGACACTGGAGGAATATATAAAGTCAAATGACAAAAGGTTGGGGAAAAAAGCTTTAAATAATCATTCAGAAGAGCTGATAAAACTGCCTGAATCATAGACTGAAACTGCCTGAGCATGAGGCTTCTCATAAAGAACAACTTCTCCCATATCACAGCCAATAGAAAGCCAAGTGACTTCCTTCTACTAAGCCTAAATATTAGAAGTATATCCAACAAAGTCCATGAACTCCATGCCACCATAGACTTGTACTCCCCAGATATAGTCATCCTGACAGAAACCTGGCTAAAACCTCACATTACCAGTGAGCAAATACTCCCTTACGGCATACTAAGAGTAGACCGGCTAAACAAGAAAGGAGGCGGTGTAGCTATAATATTTAAACAGAATCTAAACATCCAGATCGTAAAATCATGAAGAAATAATATATACCAACCTCAAAATAAACCAAAACAAAACCATCAACATAATTGGAGCTACTTCCCACCTGGCCAAAACATCCTCCACTAGAAAACCTCCGCAGCTGGTCTACCCACCATCTCCCCCAAGAAACTATCATTTTAGGTGATTTCAATATTGACTGGCAATCCTGTTCTGGCAACAATCCACCTCATCATATAAATCTTCATGGCTTCACCCAACTAGTCCAGTCGCCAACCAGGATAAATAAAAACTCCAGCAAGCACACTACCCTGGATTGGATACTAGTCAGTAAGAGCCCCCAGTCATATATAACAGGTAGCCTCAGTTATCACTCCCCAACATTCCTACTCAAAAAATACCTATACCAAGCTAAACCATCTACCATCAAATACGTAAAAAACTAAACTTTAACCCACTCACATTCATCTCATCCCTCAAAGAATGTAACTGGCATCCCCTAAAGTACCTCAGTCTTGAAGATGCAGTTGAATTTTTTAATACTACCTTCCTGAGCATCCTTAATTACCATGCCCCCATAAGACTTTCCAGAACAAAAGCACAACCCTCCCCATGGCTACAGAAAACCAGTAAGTCAGAAATGAAAAACAGGGATATAGCCTGGGAGCACTGGTGCAAAACCAAAACCCACTCAACTAGACAGAAATTCCTAGAACTATGCAACAGGGTTAAAAAGCTAATAAAACAGGACAAATTCCAATACTACCAGTCTGCCCTAGACTCCTCCCAACACAGCCCCAAACAATTCTGGTCCTCCATAAACTCCATCCTCCACCCAGGTAAAGTCAGTACCCCTCCTCCTAACATCCCTCATTCTTCCGAAAATATTGCTACCTCATTCAATACACACTTCACACAAACCATACTATCACTAGCTAAACAACACAACCCCCCTCCCCTCCAACCCACACCTTCGACTAGTAATCTCCCCACTGCCTTCTCTTTTTCTCCTGTACCTACCCCCAACATAAAAAAAAAACTCTTAACTAAACTTAAGCCCACCAAATTAGCAGCAGACAACCTCTCAAGTGAATACCTACAAATCGCAGCTGATGCTCTGGCCTACCCAGTATCCATCTTGATTATATGATCTCTCTCAGAAAGTTACGTTCCCACACTGTGGAAAGTATCACATATAATTCCCCTCCACAAAGGCGGCCCCTCCACAGAATTAACCAATTACCGCCCCATAGCTATTCTCTCTCCACTCTCCAAAATACTAGAGAGATATATACATTCTCAGGTCTCAGACTACCTACTTACTAACAACCTCCTTTCCAATACTCAGCATGGTTTCCGACCAAACCATAGCACCACCACTGCCTTACTCTCCTTTACTAACACTATCCTTCAGCATAAAAACAATGGCTATCTCTCCTCTGCTACTTTCCTAGACCTATCTAAAGCATTTGACATGGTCCCACATGAACAACTCATCTCTGTCCTCAATAAACTATCCTTCTCTCAATCAGTCACCAACTGGTTTCAGAGTTACCTGTCTCTCCGCCAACAACCCGTTGTATGGCAAAATGACATATCTCCCCAACTACCTGTCTCCCTAGGGGTTCCCCAAGGATCCATCCTTGGACCCCTACTCTTCTCTGTTTTCACCAATAATCTAGCCTCTGTCACCAAACATGGCACACTCATAAAATATGCAGATGACTCAACCATCATCTGCTCAGCCCAATCCCTACCCAAACTGCAAAAAGTCACACAGGAAGCCTTTTCCTCTGTTGAAACTTGGTTATCCGATGCCCAATTAATATTCAACCTAAACAAAATTAAATTACTCATCTTCCAACCCACCAAACATACTCAAAACAACTCTCACTTTAACATCACAGCAAAAGACAACACCACTACATACCCAACTGTACACACCAAATTGCTAGGAGTGAAAATAGACAATAAACTAAAATTTGACATTCACATATCCATGACCATAAAAAGACCACAAAAAACTAGGAGCATTATACAGAAATAAGCAACTTCTCACCAAAGCAGCAAAGATTTCAATAGCAAATTCCCACCTTATCTCCACCCTACTTTATGCCTCTCCAATAGATACCAACCTAAGGCAATGTGATCTAAACAAGCTAGAGACCTGCTACAACAAAATCGACAAATTTGCCACAGGGGCATCCTACAGTAGTCACCACTGTCTCTCACTTGCTGAACTGAGCTGGCTTGAACTCCCTCACCTCCTTCAATGGTATCAACTATCACTTGCCCACAAACTAGTAAACCATCCACTAAATGTCCCATCCCTCCAGAATCTACTCCAACCCTATCGCACCACCAGACCACTAAGATCCAGCAACAAAAATCACTTGCAGATCACTAAAGCCAATAACTCTGCTGGTGGAGCACTATTCTCTTGCACTATAGCCGAATTATGGAACTCCCTCCCACCCACAATTACCTCCATACCATCATGCACCCACTTCAAAACTTTACTAAAAGTGCACCTAAAAACATGCTGGCTATGCCCCTGCAACTTCCACTCTAATATCACCCACCCCATCCAACCACTACCTTTCTTTCCACCCCACTAACTACCTTGATTATAGCAAGCTCAGATGCTCATAAGCCTAGTACTTATTATACAGCAGGAGCTTCTTATTGTAACATTTGTCAATGTTTGTTATGTACTTCGCAGATAAAGATTCTAGTTGTCTACTGATGTACTATGTTCTTCATCTGTAAATATGTTTGTAATTAATTGCTATGCCAAATTGTTAATCACTATGTAATCTAATGTAATTACTGTCTGTTTATTTTAACTGTGGAGCTTTTCTCCCCGGGCCTCCACTGAAAATGGACCTACGTCCAGTCGGACACTCCCGGTCAACAAATGTAAATAAATAAATAAATAAATAAATATTTCTAAAAACAGTAGAGGTAGAAAACAAAGCACACAAAGAAAACATGAGATTTCCTACTATACCAAACAGAATGGAAGGAGTGGACTGTACTAGTTTTATGAAAGTACAGCAAAACATTTGGACTGGTGTTCCAGATATGATCACTGATGGGGTACATTGTGTGTATGCCACAACTTTGATTGATCATCAGAAAGCAACCAATACTTTTATTAGTAAGGATGCAATCGTACCAGAAGAAAGGGCTGTTCCTGACAAAACTGTGGAAGAAAGGAAAATTATTAAAAATTGGGAACGCCAGAGTATTTGTGTAAAATGTACACCAGGTAAAAGAGAAGACAACTTATTCCAACAGTCAGGGGATATCATACAGATGTGAGATTTTCCAGAATATTTTTTCTGGAGAATCAAAGATGGTTTTAGAAAAAGGGAAGACTACTGGGAAAATAAATAAGACTATATGAGAGACAGTGAGCCTGCAAAATGAAAGAGAATCCATTTATCAGTCTTCTGTCAATAAGAAAGACCAGACAGAGGCTTTGCCAAGGAAACTTTTTCCATTGTTCCGAAGAAAAATACTTGATTGTAATAAAGAAGCACAGGAGCTGACCAGAAGAATCAGAAGTACCTGAGAGTGGCATTAGGAAACCATTATGATTATGAAGAGTGCCAGCAACAAAGTGAACTTAGTGAATAAGTGAGAAAACTGTAAAGCAACATTCTCATTAGATTCAGTTTAGAGATGTGCACTTTGATTCAGTAAGAAGAAATGGATGGGAAAAACTAGAAGTTTGTTCAATCTGTCAAATGGGGGGGGGGCACTATAAAGAATAAAGCCCATTCTATGTCATTAACGTTTAGAATGACACTGATATTGTCACGAGGGGGAATATAGAGGGAGAGAACAAATATGAGTTTTTGCTTGTTTAAGTGGAGTAGGGCTGATATTATTTCTGCCTTGCCAAATTTGGGAAAGGGTTTGGTATAGGGGGTGACTAAGAGGGATGCTGAGTACAGGAGTGCTACACTACCTCCCTTTTTTGTGTTCTATCATTCCTTAACATGCGGTAGTTGGAAGGAGTTATTTCAGAATCTTGTATGTGGGGCTTAAGCCAGGTTTCTGAGATGGAGAGAATATTAGGTTCATAGGCTCATAGGTAGGTATTAGGCTATCTGCCCGAGGGCATTTATAAGCCTAGCCAGAGTGTGTCAACTTTCTCCACCCCATTGATTAATTAACTGATCCTCTGTCAAGCAGAGCCAATGAAGTGATCCCGGGGGTGTATTTTATGTTACCCATCCACTTGTCAAGGTTTCTCTTGAAGAGTGTTAGTGAGGGGCTCTGCCTGATGTAATTTGGAATTTTGTTCCAAAGCATGGGGAGTCTTTGTAATAAAATGTGTAATCCCGTAACATACTCGATAAAGGCTGTCCCACAAAATGTCACCAAGTCAGCAAAATCAGACTCTTCAGTCCAAGGTATATAATGCCACAAAAGTTTAATAAAAGCTGAACATAGGTTAAGCGCTTTCATTTCCAAATAAACTGAAACTTCTTCAGAACAAAGCAACATCCTGTAACACACATATATATATATATCATCCAATTAATTGATAAATTGATTTATCAGATCCAATTAATCAGTCGTACAATGTAAATTTTAAAGTAACAAGATAGTATAGTTGTTGTTAGCTTAAAAAACGTATTATTCACGTATTAACTTCCTTTCATTACACTGCAATATACACCTTATACTGTATTTGTGTACAAAATCACAAGTCGCATGAGTTCATAAATCACATAACTGTATAATGTCTAATTGACCACTCATTTGTGTAAAAAATGTACATGTATAATATATAATATATATAATACACAGTGTATGAAAATTAATATAGTAGAATCAAATGAAATTGGTATATGAAATTGTTAAAAGGTATGTATTTAATATGTGAATAAATAATTAAATAAATACTTGAATAAATAAATAGTTAGGTTGAATGTAAATGTAAATACACCTAATATACATAATGTATATAAAATTCCATCATTAATTAAAATATTAAAATGTTTTCATCATAGATTAAAATATTCCTATGATTTCAGGTCTTATCTTGTATTTTCCTTTTAATCTTGTTGGCTCTCAGTTTTAAAACTGGTAGAAGGGACATGTGGTCATTCAACCCAGGAGGTGTGTTAGAATCAAGTCTTAATTGCCAAATAAGCTCCCTATAACTGAGTTGGTTCTCCCAATAACCGCCTCTACTATTTTTTGACACCTTTTCCAAAACCCAGAATTTGTAGGTGGCCTGTTCACAGCTTAGGGTATGCCTATAAATGGCATTGGTTTCCTTCTTCCTGGTAATGTCATATGTATGTTCATATACCCTTTGGCGCAAATGCCTCTCAGTTTTCCCTACGTAATGTGCCCAACAGACAGTACAGTATGCTAAATACACTACTCCACTAGTATAACATGTACAGTAACCTTTTCCTTTTAAAACAAAATTAATGGTGGGTAGTTTAATTTCATCAGTGTTAACCATAAATGCACATTGATGGCACTTGCCACAACGGAATGTACCCTTTCTTTTGTTATTGTCTTCCCCTTGCCACTTTCTCTTAAAAATAGTTTTTAAATTTGCCCCTTTTCTAAAACTGTAACGTAAACATCTGTCAAATATGCCTACACTGTTAGGCATACTCTTAAACATATTCCAGGTACTATTAATGACCTTTTTTACTAAATTAGTGTTTGCACTGTATGTCATAACCAAAAAAGGGGTTTCTGAAGTTGTTTTAGGTGTTACACAATCAACGTTCTCCAGGTTGTTTCCCGTAATAGTGTCCTCACTCACTCTCTCCGTATTTAGTAAGGGAACATATTTTGTCCCCCATCCCTGTAATATATCTTCCTTTAATGGAGAAATAATGGAATTGGGGTAACCTCTTTCCTGGAATAATTTTTGTACATAATCTAGTTCCTTAGTTAGTTCCTCATATCTTGTTGTCATCCGTGCCACCCTAACCATCTGCCCTTTAACAATATTCTTCTTCTGTAATGGAGGATGGTTGCTGTTATAATGAAGATAGGCATTTGAAAAACAAGATTTCCTGTAAATACTGGATGTAAATATACTATTGTTGTAGTCCTTCTTAATGGTAAGGTCTAGGAAGTGTATTTCATCCTTATTAAATTCATGTGTAAAACGAAGAAATGTAGTGGATTCGTTAAAATACTGAATGGCCTCTAAGGCCTCTTCCTGTGTACCTCCCCATACAATTAGTATGTAATCTAAAAAGCGGTAATATTGAATAATATTAGTCATAAAAGGTGACTTAAAAACGTAATGTAGTTCCCAGAAAAGCATGACAATATTAGCAAAAATGGGGGCACAGGCTGCCCCCATTGCAACACCATCAACTTGTAAATAAATTTCATCCTGGAAATAAATGAAATTGTTTTTTAAAACCAATTCAATATTCTCAAGAATAAGTCTAAATTCATTATTGGACAAAAACTTAAATTCAATTAACATGTACTCAAACCAATCTAGTCCAGTGCTGTGCGGAATAACAGAAAAAAGATCCCTAACGTCTATAGTAAGAAATGCATAATGGGGTTGAAAGGACAATTGGTTTAACTTCTTTAGTAGATCCCACGAGTCAATAAGAATGTGGGTATATAGTTTATAAAAAGGTTTCAGTTTTGAATCTATGTATATTGCCAAGGGTTGCGTTTTTGAACCTTCAGATGTTACAATGGGTCTCATTGCCACATTTTACAACCCTTTATGAGTTTTTGGAATACCAAACATTGTTGATAAAAAAGGTTTTTCCACCTTGAAAAATCTATATAGTTTCTCATCAATCAGACCTTGTGTTAAATTATCTTCTATCACCATGTCTATCTTTTGATAGGCTATGTTTAACTCATTTCTGGAAGAAATAGTGTATCTACCGTATCCATTTAAAATGTCCATCATTTTGGCAGTATAGGTCCAGTTGTTCATTAGAACCACACCACCCCCTTTGTCAGGCTTCATGATCCTGATGTCGGGGTATAAAACCCTAAATTCTTCCAACGTCAGACGTTCTTCTACTGACAAATTAAATTTAACATTGTAGTGTTTGTTGTGATGTACCAGCGTTTTCAACTCATTGATAACAACATTTTCAAAATTGTTAATGTCACACTGTAAACCAGGATTGTATGTACTCCTTCTAGTTAAAGCATTCACATGACCCTTAGTGTTGTTAGTGGTGTTGAAATTAACATTAGCATTCTGTTTTGCCAAATATTCTAAATTTAATTTCCTAGTAAATAATTTTATATCTAAGAATAATTCTGCCATATCCAACCTCCTAGTTGGTACAAAAGAAAATCCCTTTTTAAATAGAGAAAAATGTCTGTTCTCAATTTTAATATCCGTGTAATTGTATATAAAAAATTCACAACCTGGTTGACTAACTACAATGTTGTCATTGTTGGATGTAATAATCTCTGGGTCTGAAATCCCAGTGTCCTCAGTCACATCTTCCCTTACATTTAATGGACAACATAAGTTTAGGTTTTGTTCATTGTAAGGAGTGACAGTCAGTGTACCAATCTCAAGATCAAAAAGCTGTTCACTATCCGGTACAAAATATTCCTGACCAGTGTATTTTTGATTGCTCAAATCAACAACTTTGTCGTTGTCCTCTCCCCTAATATTGTGCTCATTTGCTAAGTGAAAAAGTGTGTCATGTCTAATACAAGAGTCAATTGCTAGTATCTCTGTACATGCTGGTTCATTACCTGAGCATATGTGGGGTGTGGGTGTAGGTTCCGTATTCTTTCGGACCTCCTTGGTCCATCCTGTTCTAAAGGGATGTCATTGTCATTTTCGTTAATCACCCTTAAACTATTTCCAGAATCTAAATCTATGTCACCCCTATTGTTAGGGTATTCGTGTGGTCTAGATTGTTTAGACCTAGTGTCTGGTTGATTCCAACGTGTTAAACCCTTTTGAAATCTAGCCCTAACATAGCCGTTGTTTTGTCCACCATGACTGTTGTTATGGTTGTAGTTGTGAGTTAGTAAATATACTTGTTCATGTTGGTAGGCCCAGTCATCTCTCTCCAATTTACCCATTTTCCTTTTATAGTTCTTTTTTACTATATTGTCAACATCATTAAACAGCCTGAGGTAGTTATGTTTGTGTTCCCTTATGGTAAATAGTAAGTCGTCAGTAATTTCCTTATTGATTTTATCTATTTTACCACTCAGTTCATCAATTAATACGTTATTATTGTTAATCATGACCTTAATAATGGCTAAACCACAACCATTCAAAATTTCCACAATGTCATTATATAGCGTTGACCCCACAACAGTTTCGTTGGGAAATTTGTTTAACCTAAGTCCCTTAGAGACATGTTTTCTAATCAAACATTCATTTAAAAACCAATTGTCCAAATTTAAGTTTTTAAACTTTAACATATACTTTTTAAGTAGCTTACATTTCTCCACGTAGGAGGTATCGTTTTGTTTTTGTCCTTGTTCGGGTCGTTCCACAGACCCAAAACTCTTGTTTAACCATTCCGTTAAGTTAATGTCTGCATATTTGACAAACACGTTGTCATTATGTCCAGTATTCTCCTCTCATGAAGAGTTCAAATCACCATTCTGCCGTCCTGGACCTCCACAGGTTACTTTGTCTCTCCTGTTCTTCCTAGCGGAATTAGCATCACTACCTCTCGCCGGTTGTGCGCAAGGAATGGTGTCATCCGACCTCTGCGTACTGGTTTCCGGTTGGCTAAAGGCTTGTAACAGCCTTGTAAGTTCGCCGATCAACGTCTGCTCGTTTCTGGGCTGTGGGACTCCTCGATTGTCTGATAGATCCATAAGAAAGTCACTGGTAAAGAACAAGATGGAAAAACGGGAGAAATTGAACTAGTAATAAAATGTGTAATCCCGTAACAGACTCGATAAAGGCTGTCCCACAAAACGTCACCAAGTCAGCAAAATCAGACTCTTCAGTCCAAGGTATATAATGCCACAAAAGTTTAATACACGATAAAAGATGAACATAGGTTAAGCGCTTTCATTTCCAAATAAATGGAAACTTCTTCAGAGTCTTTGTGACAGGAATCTATCCATCCAGCGTGTTCTATTTATTGTTGTGGCGAGGTTTAGTTCACTAGAGCGCATGGCTCACAGTGACTTGGATTTCTTTAGGTGGAGCATGTTCATCGATTCTGAGTTGGACATGGCTTTGTAAGTCAGGCAGAGATCACCTCTGAGTAAGAAATATGCCACTGAGTACAGCCAGAGTTTTTTCAGTCGGGCTGCATAGGACATATGTTTGAGACCAGTAATCCTCTTGGTGAGGTACTTTTGTGGTCTTTCCAGCTGTTGGAAGTGTCTTGTGAGGTACATCCCAAATGGGGCATTGTACTCTATGATGGGTCTAATGAGTGACAAGTAGAGGGGCACTATAACCTCTTTATTTCTAGATGTGAACCCTTTAGTAATTAGATGGGCCACATAGAAGGATTTCCTAACTACTTTGGCAATATGATTGTCAAAGAAGAGATTACTATCTACCTGGGTCCCCAGATCTCTTATTACCTCTTCTGTATTAAGGGGGCTGCCACCTATGTGGTAATTTGTGGGTGTTTTGCTTTTCCCAAACGGGATGACTATGCATTTTTTGGCATTTAGCTTGAGGCCATGACTTTGACACCATGTGTATGTCTCAGTAAAGCCCTTTTGGAGGATGTCCGTGTCAGCCAGAGAGTCAGTTATGGCTCCCAGTTTGCAGTCATCAGCAAACTTGGTTAGCCATAGTCCTCCTGTGTTTTCCTGTACTTCTGAGAAGTATATGCCGAACAGTACAGGTCCCAGGACAGAGCCTTGCAGGACACCACTTGTGACTGGTTTAGAGTCGGACCTGGAGCCTGCTATTCTTACAGTGTGAGTTCTGTCTGTAAGCCAGTTGGCAACCCATCTCATGACGTAGGGGGTTATGTTCAAGCTGGTGAGTTTTTCTGTAATGCCCAAGTGGGAAATGGTGTCAAAAGCCTTGGCGAGGTCAAGGTAGGCTGTGTGAACCACCTTTCCCACGTCTATGGCCTTGGTGACTGTCTCGAAGAAGTCATCCAGGTTTAGAAGGCATGATCTGCCCTTAACAAAGCTGAACTGGGTCAGGTCAAGTGTTTGGAGGTTCCCAATGTCTTTGTTAATGAGTTCCATGATGATGCGCTCTATAGCCTTGCAGACCAGGCTAGTCAGGCTTATGGGGAAATAGTTATCAGGGTCAGTTGTGGCCCCTCCTTTGTGGAGAGGAATAACCGTTGATGGGTGCCATTCTATGGGCACATAGCCTGTGGAGAGGCTGAGGTTGAACAGCCTGTTTAGGTGGGGGGTTAGTTCATTCTGTAGTTCGTGCAAGACGCAGCCTGGGACACCATCTGGTCCCATTGACGCTGTGTTTTTGGCTTTTGAAAGGGCTGTTTTCACCTGTGCATCTGTGATTTTTGGGACACTACACTTTTCAGATATTGTTGTGGGCCCTTTTGGAGGTGAGAGGGAGGTGAAGTTTGCACTGAATCTATCTGCCAGGATGTTGACAATATCAGTAGGTTCAGAATATTTTGTGCTATTTTGCGCTAGTTCAGTGCATATCTGCGAGTTGCCACTTAGATGCTTAACATAGCTAAAGAAGGCTTTGTGGTTATCTTTTGAATCCTTGGCCATTTTTCTTTCGAAGTTAGCCTTGGATGATTTCATGAGGGACCTCAGTTTCTTACTGATACTGATCAGGGATGTCTTTCCTTCTTGGGATTTGCTTTTTTTCTGAACTAGTTTCCTCCTCCTCCTTCTATTGCATAGCCTGTTTATTGCAGGGGTCCACCAAACTGGTATCCTTGTCTTAGAGGAGTGAGTCTTGATTTTGCTAGGGATGGCACGATCCGTGCATCCTTGTAGGTGCTCATAGAGTGCATTTGTAAAGGTTTCTGCATCTTGGGCAGTGTTATCCTTTAGCGTGGGGGCTGTGAAACTTACTATCTCTATCATAAGTAAGGTGAAGTTTGCTTTAGAAAAGTTTTTTACTGTGGTTTCCTTAGTTGGGGGGGGTGGTGGGGTGTGGACATCCAGAGTGATTAGTTTATGATCTGATATATCCAGTGATGGGTTGACCTCCGGTGTGGAATACCTGTCGCCCATGTTGGTGATGACCAGGTCCAATATGTTTTCACCTCTGGTAGGGGAGTTTACCAGCTGATCCAGGGCATTTGAGTTGATGAATTCCAGGAAGCGCTGGGCCTGGGAATTTGTACTCGAGTAGTTTTCTCAGTGAATGGTAGGGTAATTGAAATCGCCCAATATCAGGGTGTTTGGTAGGACCTTCATGTTTTCCAGTGTCTCCAGAAAGGTGGAGTGGTAGTCCTGGGTCATGGAGGGTGATCTGTAGCAGGCCAAAATTTGCATTTCAGATTTGCCCAATGTCAGTTGCACATGGATGATCTCAGAGGTATCATGCTGCATCACTAACCAGGAGGTGTAGGTATCTTTGATGCATATGGATACATCCCCTCCTTTTGTGTTTCGGTCCATGTTCTGTGGCCAAAACGTGTGGTGTGAGTTGTAGCCCGGTAGTGCTGGGGTGCTCTCTGGAGCCTTGAACCAGGTTTCAGTTACAGCACAGATGTCGACGTTCTCCATACTGAGGAGTGCTTCGAGTGCTTGCATTTTGAGATTTAAACTCCTGGCATTGAGTAGCATAACCCTCAGTTTTTTGTTAATTGTGCTGTTTACGGAGCTGAGTTTGACTTTTGAGCCTTGCCTAAAAAAGGCACTATGGGGGCAGCAAGAGCCTTGGCCAGTACTCGAAAGCCTAGGGGTGACAGGTGCAAGCCATCTCTTGCGAAGCAATGCGGCTTGTCGAGCATGTTGTCCTAGGCTGACAGACACTGGATCCCCTTTGAATGACACCAGAAGCTTAGCCAATTGTTGAAATTGATCATTTTTTTTTTCTTTATACTGAGGTATCATTCTTGGTGAGGGCAGGATTCTACTCAGGGTCAGGGTCATACCAGCCTGGGCTACATGATCAGAGAGCTCTTCCATGTATCTTTTCATGTAGTCCAGGGAGGTATGTCTCAGGTCATTCACACCAACATGAACAATGGGCTGGCCATGTAGAAGCCAGGTATGAAGGTTTGGAATTTTGTTACATAAGCTCTGAGCATTTAGAGCTGAGAAGTGGAGGGATTTGCCTGTTGCTTGGGGGGTTGGATGCACTCTGGTAGAGGGGCCTGGGTTTGGGTGGATGTCCCTGGAGAGAAGGAAAGAGATAAGATGATGGATGAGGTGTTTGGTTTGTTTGGGATGTAGTATACAGGTAGAGAGTTTTGTGGACATTAGACTAGTGTAGTTGGGAACAGTATCTTTAGAGATAGGTAGGAGTCTATAGGGGAAGAGCATGCTTGGGTTGAGGGGGTACAGACTGGGAGATATACGAGTAACAGTAGATGTGTACCTTGTAGAGGATGGGGTAGTGGTGTGAAATGGGGGTAGTGGTTTGCATTAGTAGGTTGGGTGATATACTTTAGGTATGTTAAGGTAATTAGAAGTATTATTTGAGTAAGTAGGGATAGAGATTGGAGGGTCATGATGTTGGTTATTAGAGTAGAAGTAGGGAGTGAGTTAAGTTGTGAAGTTAGTTTGAGTAAGAGATTATGATTTAGGTTAATTGTTTAGTAGTTTATCAGGATAAGTTGTGTTTGTCAGTAAACTTTGAAAGGTAGGCTTACCATAATGGGTGAACTCTGGGAGGCGATTTTGGAGGTATGATGGATAGTTTGGATTGGACTGTGGAGGTGGTGGGAGTGACTAGCTAAGTATAAGTGTAGGGGTACTGGGGGTGGGTGGGATATGGGGGTAGAGTAGTGGAGTGAGTCTGTAGTGCGAACTGAGCGGGTAGAGCCAAGGAAGGAAAAATCAAGGCCAACTGTGAAAAACAATCAGTGGAGTGTAAGGTAAGTTCAGACGAAAGTATGCAAGGGGTAAGAGATATTCTAGCAGTGGTATAGGGAAAGGATTAGAGTGGTTCAGGGTGGTAAAAGATGGCACCACAGAAAGGAAAGCAAAGTGAAAGAAACTGGGGGAGGGGTTGGAATAGAGACTGGAGATGGATATCACAGTGGCCTAGCTGGTTGGAACCAGTACTGATAGGGTCAGGTCAGCAGTGTGAAACAGCACTGAAACAATTAGAAAGGAAGCAACTGTGAAATCAGAGCTGAAGAGGGAATGAGAGCAAGCCAGAGATGGACATGTTGCAGATATAAGTTTAAAAACAGGAGACAAAGGAAACAGAAGATGTACTAGAGGCACTCTAGAGTGTGGCTTGGCAACATTAAACCTACATATAATGGAGCTATTGAAAGTTAAAACAACATTAAACTAAAAGCTATTGGTACTATTAATTAAAACAGCAAGGAATGTGGTAGACTGCTGGCATTGTGATGCCGCCTGGTGGCCAAAGTAAGTTACTACAACCAGAAAAACTAACCTGTGTGTGTGTGCTCATCTGCCCTGTAGTAATACTTTTTAAAAACAGATTCAGAGTGTGGATGAATTGCAATAGAAGAAACACCTGCAGTTTAGAAAGCTGTGCTTTTTAGTTTGAATTTGGAGCTGCTTCAGGCAGGTAACTTAAGCAGATTTATACTCCTTCACAAGGTATTTTGCTGGGTGAGTCTGTTGGGCAGGGAATGTCCACAGTGTGTTTAACCCATCAGGAGAAGCTGCAAGACATAAGGGGGAATGCATACAAAATGTTAGACCAGGAAAGTAAGAAAAAATACATGAGAGACCAGACCTAGCAAAACCCTAGAAAAACAGAGACTTAAGTGAGGTATAATACAGACAAGAAATAACCAGTGTAGCAATAACAGTATTCCCAGTTGAATAAGTCATGAAAGCAGAGCACTAAAAGTAAATGCAGTAGGTTGCACAGAAGTAGCAAATATTAGCTAACACAGTTAAGCCCTGTAAGCAGAACAGAAGACAATCTTAAAAAAACACTGTAATGGAGCACTAGGAGTAAATGCAATAGCTTGTACAGATAAAGTAATTTTTAACAAACACACAGTTAACTAAGCCCTGTTAGCAGAACAGAAAACAATCATTCTTAAAAAACAGAACAGAACAAAAAACAATCTTACAAAGACTGCAATGGAGCACTAGGAGTAAATGCAATAGCTTCTACAGATAAAGCAACTTTTAACAAGCACACAGTTAACTAGCCCTGTTAGCAGAACAGAAGACAGAGTAAGAGACTGAGTAAAGCTTTCCTAGTGTAAAAACTGAGAAATTGTTAAAAACAGTGAAAACTATCAATCTTGCTAAAATTTGGTTACTAGCAATCACACTGCCTGGATACCAGAAGAGAAGAGATATGGAAAAAGTTAGGAAAATCAATAAGAAAAGAAAAAGTTATGATGAGAAGAAACTTGCAACTATTCAGCAAAAAAGTTCATGTTTCAGCCTTAATATATGAGATAGCTTCTGGTAAAAGAGAGGAAAAAAATAAATCAAATCCTGTCAAATGTGTTTAAAATAAGTGAGACACTGGAGGAATATATAAAGTCAAATTACAAAAGGTTGGGGAAAACAGTTTTAAATAATCATTCAGAAGAGCTGATAAAACTGCCTGAATCATTGACTGAAACTGCCTGAGCATGAGGCGTCTCAAAAATAAATATTTCTAAAAACAGTAAAGGTAGAAAACAGAGCACACAAAGAAAACATGAGATTTCCTACTATACCAAACAGAATGGAAGGAGTGGACTGTACTAGTTTTATGAAAGTACAGCAAAACATTTGGACTGGTGTTCCAGATTTGATCACTGATGGGGCACATTGTGTGTATGCCACAACTCTGATCATCAGAAAGCAACCAAATACTTTTATTAGTAAGGATGCAATCATACCAGAAGAAAGGGTTGTACCTGACAAAACTGTGGAAGAAAGGAAAATTATTAAAAATTGGGAACACCAGAGTATCTGTGTAAAATGTACATCAGGTAAAAGAGAAGACAACTTATCCCAACAGTCAGGGGATGATATCAGACAGATGTGAGATTTTCTAGAATATTTTTTTTTCTGGAGAATCAAAGATGGTTTTAGAAAAAGGGAAGACTACTGGGAAAATAAATAAGACTATCTGAGAGACACTGAGCCTGCAAAATGAAAGATAATCCATTTATCAGTCTTCTGTCAATAAGAAAGTCCAGAAAGAGGCTTTGCCAAGGAAACTTTTTCCATTGTTCTGAAGAAAAATACTTGATTGTAATAAAGAAGCACAGGAGCTGACCAGAAGAATCAGAAGTATCTGAGACTGGCATTAGGAAACCATTATGATTATGAACAGTGCCAGCAACAAATTGAACTTATTGAATAAGTAAGAAAAATGTAAAGCATCATTCTCATTAAATTCAGTTTAGAGATGTGCACTTTGATTCAGTAAGAAGAAATGGATGGGAAAAACTAGAAGTTTGTTCAATCTGTCAAATAGGTGGGACACTATAAAGAATAAAGTCCATTCTATGTCATTAAAGTTTAGAATGACACTGAATGGACTGAAGAAACAAATGTTAGTAAAACAGTTTAGGTGATTATTAATGTTTGTATATACATTTGTTGCTGTAAATTGCATGTTATTTTGTGAAGCAGTTTTGGATAATATGCAATCATTGGTATGTTAAATATGAGGTGGGGTTTATTAGTGACATTTGTATGTGGCAGTGATATTAAAGTACAAATGTACTGTTTATTAATTTTAATGTATCCAGGCTTTATACTGCAACAAGACAAGAAAACCTGGAAAGAAGAAAGTTAATGTTAATATAATTTTGTAAACCTTCGTTGTTGGGAATGTAAATGTGTATTGACAGTAGTATGCAGTGAATTATAAGAGTATGTCTTCCCTTATTTCTGTAGAAGTGGGTTTGGATTAATGTTTTTAGTTTAAGCTATAAATTTTTTAAGTAAATGACGTAAAAACAAGAGAAAATGATGAAAGATGTGAAAACTGTATTTTTTTCTTGTATTTGCAACCTAACTGCATTTTTTCCCTGCCCCCTGCTTTTGGCTGAAGATAAACATTATGTAGGTGCAGGCAAATAATCATGAGGGGTCTGAACAATGTGTTCTATATAAAATAAAAGGTACAGTATAATTAGCTTCTAAATGAACATTGGCAAGCAGTTTGTTCTGAATGAAATATGTAAAGTACAATGTAATTATCTTTTACAGTACGTTGTCTCTTACCTCTTACCCTGACTAGCTCAACTTTGTACTCATACCAACCTATACTCTACTCTGAGTCAGCAAGTCATAAACAATTGTTTGTTCCTGTTATCAAGATTTGTATATTAGACTGTATATTTTTACTAACCTTCCTATAACTTTCAGCAAATATTTCTGTATTTGTGCTCTGAATGTTATATTCTGTTATATCTTTTCACTGCTGTTTTTTTTCTGTCAATTACTTGAGTCAATTACTAGTGGAGCTTTTCTCCCCAGGTCTCCACTGAAAACAGGCTATCAGCCCATTTGGACATTACCCGGTAAACAAATGTAAATAAATAATTAAATAAATGTAAAAGGGATATTGGCTGGCAGTTTAGTGAAAATAAAAATTCTGTTAAGATATGAAGTTTGAAACTGTGGTAAGTGGATAGTCGTACAAGCAGTTATCACCCCCAGCAGCCTTAGTAGTTTAATGTATTAAATATAGCAGTGTGCGGTTTAGTTTATTTATGTAAGGTTAGCTAATGTACTTTTTGTTCATAGTAAAAGATGTTGTTTACTGAAAGCAAGCACATTTTATTTGACATCTGGGATGGGAATAAATAAGATAATAAGAGATAGCAATGTGTATAAGTAGAAATTCAGACACTAGCATGCATTTTATCATGGTTAACCTTAACTTTAGAATAGGTAATATCTGTGAGTGCAGCCATCAATTTGGAGCAACTGCTCCTACTTGGAGGGGTAGACTTTACTTTTGGAAAGTGTATATAGGTGTGCTTTAATTAAAAGGGGACTGGGGTTGAAAATGTGTTTAGTTTTTTTTTTATTTTTCTTGAAGGCTTTATTGAAGCAAAAAGTCTGGGACATATAACATAGATTCAAATACAGATTAGAAGAAGCAGCTATATACAGGATCAGCTTGCCATTTGTTAGTGTGTTCATGTAAGCTGCAAGATGGAAACATATATTCATAAGAGCTGTCATATATAATATGTGGGAATAATTTTATCATAATGGCAATTTTGTCAAATGTAACATGGAAAGCAAAAGATATTGCATGTACAGACAAAAAGCAATGGATATAGAACAAAATTAAGAAGTACAGAGTGCAAGAAGCAGTGTTATAGGAGATGCACTTAGATAGAAATTAACTTGTGCATTTAACAAAGAGGATTTCAAGGTGGCTATTCAGCAGAATATTAGGGACAAAGGAAAATGAGAGTAATGATACTGATTGCAAGATGAGCCCCAGTAGTGCTAGAAGAGAAAGACAGGACAATAATACAATAATGGTAGATTTGTTGTAGCAAGGGGGTTATTGGCAGAGGAAGAGGTCTATGCTAACATGTATTTATATTCCACCTAAAACTACTGATATGGTTATAGAGCTTAGAAGAATTTGGGAAAAAATACTAAGTTTTCATTGAATTTTTTGGGTGGGGAATAAAACCTGATTTGCAGTAGTGAGTATATATCAGTAGGCCTTGAAGGAGAAATATAAAAATATAACAAGAGAAGTTATATTCATGAAGAAATTTATGAGCTCATTTGGTAAGGAAAATGTAATTGTTCTAGTAGACAGAGAAAGACAGATAAGTGTTTTCATTTATTGATCTGATTTTCAATTCACTTTAACAGTTTGTATCTGTTTGGCTAAATTCTTTAAGCCCATATTAGTGATTTCAGTACACAGCTGCACTAAATTACTGCTGTTTAAGTGGTTTAACAGTTATTACTGTTATTCTTTCTACACTTTATATTTCAGTACTTTCCTGTCTGGGTCCTGGTGGTTGCTAGAGCCATTTTATATGCTTTTCATGCATTTTCATAGGAATCATAGGAATCATAGGTTAGTACTAAGCTAACTGCCCTTGCAAGCCATTGTAAGCCTAGCCAATTATCCCTTGTGAGACTCAAACCCTGCACCTTGTGCTTGTAAGACAAACACCTTAACCATTAGGCCACCCTTTGCACTAGCTTTGTATTTCTGCTCTTATTAGTTATTCAGTAGGATATAATATTCCACAATGATTTATTGATTTATTATTATAATGTGTTTTTACTTGCAGACTTATATCAGCATTTAATATACTTTTTATTTTAAGTCTTCATGTCTGAGTGCTGCAGATTTTTTGTCATTTCCATGATAATTTATCTGCAGAAGTGTGATTGTTTTATTTGATAAACCTATCTGCAAATGTTTGTATGGACTTATTGAAGACTCATATATAATAGTACTGCATTTTAATAGTCACTGTTTCTACTGCTTTGTTGTTTATTGTACTTTAATTACTTTCTGTTATTTTTCTTTCCTGCTTAGAACTTACCTTTTTGTATTTGCTATACCTGTCTCACAGTCTCTCTCCATTCCTTCTATACTGCTAGCTTATATACTTTACCCCATCACTAACTTTTCTGTTAAGCCTTTCCTTACTTATCCAGTAACCCTTTGCCATATAAGCCTTTCTCTTCACTTAGTTTAACTGTCTCATAATCTGTTCTTACATTCTCATCTCTTCTGTTTTTGTTCTTGGCTTTCCCTTCTCTCTCATATCTTCCATTTCTTTCTCTCCATTCTCCTTTAATTTTCTAAGGCAATCAACTGCTTTCTCAGCCACTTCTTACAGCTACTTACATTGTTTTTTTGTTGCAGTCTGCTGTGATCTGGTCAAGCCCATTCCATCCTTGCTTTGCTCAGGCTCACACCACTCTTCTACCCTACCCCCATTCCCAACCACCTCTAAATTCATTAAATTTATAACTAGCAGGTTTTAACCCTTCCCTCTTAGCTCCTCTTGTTCCTTTCCTCTTATCCAATCACACTTTTCCTTTTTCCTTCCCTCACTTCAACAACTCCTCTATCAACCCTCTCTCTGCTATTCTCACTTTTCTCCTTTGCACTCCTCTAACACACTTCATTCAATCACTCACTATAAAAGTTTTTCCTCCTTCCACACTTTACTCTATTGGAACCCCCCTCCCTTCTCAGCCTTTTACCTACCTTACTCTCTTTTCCTATTCTTCTCCTATCTTTCTCCCCCTCATCTCTTGTTATATCACTTGACTTACATTCACTAACTTTCTGTTTGTGTTCACAGTTCTCCTTTTCCTAATTTTCCCGCTTAACTCTCTTCACCTTCTCACACATAATCTCTACATCTGTAATACTCTATCTCTACCACACAGTGTTATCACTCTTCTCCTTACTCTTCTTCTTCTTCTTCTTATGTCCTATCTCTCCTCTTATCACACTTCAGTCAATCCCACACATCTTTGTCTACCTCTACTCATAACTTTCTTCATCTACAAATACATTACACATTTACTGTATCTCCCTCACTTTTTCTTACTACCAACTCACTCCTGTATAAAATCAAAGCTTCCTTTCTTCCACATTTCCATATGGAAACTAAAAATAAATGCCTATTTCACCTTTACACATCTCCTACTTTACTATTCCCCCACAATACCTTATTCCTTTCTTATGACATACATCCAAATACAGGCCCCCTCTCTAACCGCACTTTCAATAAACAAACTCCACCACCTGCCTCCCTTCATCCAACTGCTCCCTCTAAGCATTTATCCTTTTTCTCACTCAATATACATAGCATTCTCAATAAAATCAGTGAATTCCATGCTTGGAAGGACAGGTACACTCCCAACATTTAACTCTCACAGAAAACTGGCTTAAACCTCACATTTGTAGATGCAGAATTTCTCCCCCCTGGCTACAACATCCTTTGCCTGGATAAACCCAACAAGAAAGGTGGAGAAGTTGCCATACTATACTCCAAACACCCTAATCTTTACCCTAAATCCAACTGTCCCCCGTGTTTCATTCTGCTGAACTCCTAATAGCCAACTGCAAACTAAATGGCCATAAAACATTAACAATAGCTGCATTATATGTACCTTCTGGTGACAATATTCCAATATTAGAGCAGATTCTGTCCTTGTCCTGGTTCTCAAGGAATGTCCCCAATGAATCCATTCTCCTAGGAGATGTTAACATTAACTGGCTATCTATAACCTCTAACTGTCCTAGTTCCTGCATCAACCTACATGGCTTCTCTCAACTGATCTCCTCTTCAACCCACTTTTATAAACCAACAAATACCATTTCCATCATTGACTGGATCCTAGTGTACTATCCTAAACTCTATCATCACCCAAAATCTCTCCCTGATTCTATTAGTGACCACTTCCTTATCTGTATACAAAGATCCCCCCTACCTTCCTAGGCCTAACAAATTTAAAGAATGTCTTTGCCTCATTAACTTCCACCCTGACACATTTAACAATACTCTGTCCTCCATTAACTGGTCGTTTCTGACATACTTACTTCTAGATGATGCTATACACAAATTTAACTCCATTTTTCTAGACATTCACAATTTTCTGGCCCCTCTTATGAAAATTAGAGTTAAATCTATTTGTTCTCCCTGGTTATCCCAATCTAGTCGCTCACTCATGCTCAAAATAGACAAAGCCTGGAAACTCTGGAGTAAGACTAAATCCCACTTCCATTACCAAACTTATAAATAACTTTGTAACTTCACCAAACAACAGGTCTATATTGACAAAAAAAACTTCTATTTAAAACCTCAGATAACCCCTCACTCCAACCCCCCAAAATTCTGGAACACTATTAACCACATTCTCCACCCAGACAACCCCACAACACATAACCCCTGTCCTAATAACACTCCCCTAGAAACTGCCACCTTGGGGAACTCTTATTTTATTGAATATCAGTAAACATACACAGAAGTCTAGCTCCTCAAACCTCCCTGATCCCTCAAACTTTCTAACCAAGGCAAATCCTTCTCTCTGAAGGTAGTTCCCACTAGCTACATAAAAAAAAAAACTTCTTCTTAAGATTAAGCCTTGCTTTCCATCTGTGGATAACCTGCCACCATTCTTCCTTAAACTAGCTGCTAACTCCATAGCTTATCCCTTATCCATCCTCATCAATAACTCCTTACTGGAATCTACTGTACTCTCACTTTGGAAAATTTTTTTATCATACCTATTCACAAGGGAGGTAACTCTACTAAACTGTCTAACTACAGACCCTCATACATCTTAACCCTACATTCACCATCACTTTTCTTAACAACACAGTTACAAATGTCGAAACTTACCTGTATGTCCACCATTGCATAAAGAAAACACATCAAAAACCTGGCTTACTATACCAAAGTAAAGAATTCCTTACAACTGATTCTAGACTCTCTCTTTCCTATGCTTATCTTCTCCCCAGCCTTCTCTACTGTTCTGAAATCTTAATTAACCTACAATCCTCCCTGTTTACTAAACTTGAAACCACCTACAACAAAATAGCTAGGTTTGGAGCAAACCAGACCCCTAACTCACATCACTGCCATTTTTACACTAACTCTCATTCCATCCCCATTTTAACAACTAATACTTTCTCTTAGTTCTATTTTTGATCAAGTAAAATAGTAACGTGTAAACTCTTTAATTGTTCTCTTGTAATCTGTAAATAGACTATTGTTTCTTTTACTATATTTTTCTGTACGTTGACATCTTATGTTTCCTTTTGTTTCCTTTCAATAATCCACTCTCCGTAATTTCTTTTTTTTCTGTAATAAGTTATTTTTGTGTCCATTTGCTTATCTGTGCTCACGTTTGATGTAAAGTCTGCTGTTGTGAACTCTATTGTTATAACCTAATTGTACTTGTTTGGAAATTTTCTCCCCGGGCCTCTGCTGAAAAGGGCTTTTGTTCAGTCAGACATTCCTGGTAAACAAATGTCAAATAAATAAATAAATAAATAAATAAATAAAGAAAGAAAGAAAGAAAGAAAGAAAGAAATTATTAAGCCCTGGTTTCATTCTTGTGTACAGAGTATATGTCAGGTTGGTTCAGGACTTGTCTTTGCATAGGAGCAGTTTCAGGCCAGTCAGCTCAGAGCTAAGAATCTGAGAATTCCAAAGTTGCTGTTTGTTGTGATTTTGTTTTAAATTACTGTTGCATTGTGATTGTTCTATTAGACAGAGAAATACAGATAAGTGTTTTCATTTCTTGATACATTAAGCTATATTAGTTTTTCCAATATATATAGTTGCACTGCATTTTTGCTGTTTAAGTGGTCTTTGTTGCTATTAAGTTCTGGTTTTCATTCTTGTGTACGGAGTGTATGTGTAATATCCCCCTCTGCACCAATAATCAAGGAACCCGAATCCTCACCACTGAGGCACTGACACAGGTGGGGGACGTTCACTTGGAACAAAGATAGATGCACATGGTATTTCCAGATGCAGTTCTCTGCATCAAGCACAATTTCCCTTAAGAGCACACAGGGAACACACTCAGTCCATGATCTGGGTTTCTCTCTCTGTCTCTCTCTCTCTCTCTCTCCAGGTCCCCAATAAGTCTCTCCACTGGCACAGCTGTAGAGTTGAGTTCTCAGCCAAGTGTCCAAGCCAAGTCCTCCACCACTCTCTTTTTATGAAATCAGTGCTGTGTGTCCCTGCTCCAAGCAGCTAACAGACACACACACACACACACACACACACACACACACACACACACACACACACACACACACACACACACACACACACACTCTTTGAGATTTGATTTTCACACACACACACACACACACACACACACACACACACACACACACACACACACACACACACACACACACACACACACACACACACACACACACACACACACACACACACACACACACACACACACACACACACACACACACACACACACACACACACATCTGGGAATGTCTGGCACAGATTTACTAGCTATGCCCCCTTCTGCCCAGACTATAAGGCAGTTACACAGCCACCACACACTCCAAAGCCAGCTCTTCTGAGGTTCTTACAATGGTACCCAATTATACTGAGTGAAATTAATATTAATGTTTCACCAGTACAGTAAGGCTTTCAAGAGTGGCTACAGAGTCACCAAATAGATGTGAGTACTCTGAAATGTTAAAATATTCTCTAAAGGACCAGCCACAATGAGAATGTTAAATATATTCAGTAATAAATAATAAAAGAACATAGGTTCAAAGGTTCATAGGTAGGTACTAGGCTATCTGCCCGAAGTCATTTATAAGCCTAGCCAGAATGTGTTGGCTTTCACCACCCCCTTAGATTAGTTCTCTGTGCCTCTGTCCAGCAAAGCCATTGAAGTGATCCCTAGGGTAAACTTTCTGTTTCCCATCCACTCATCAAGGTTTCTCTTGAAGAGGGTTAGCGAAGAGCTCTGCCTAATGTAGATTGGAATCTTGTTCCAGAGCATGAGAAGTCTTTGGGACAGGAATCTATCCCTCCAGCATGTCCTATTTATTGTTGTGGTGAGGTGGAGCATGTCCATCAATTCCGGGTTGGACATGGCCTTGTATGTCAGGCAGAGATCACCTCTGAATAGGTGGTATGCAACCGAGTACAGCTGGAGTTTCTTCAGTCGAGCTGCGTAGGGCATCTGCTTGAGGCCAATGATCCTCTTGGTGAGGAACTTCTGTGGTCTTTCCAGTTGTTGCAGGTGTCTTGTAAGGTACATCCCAAATGGGGCATTGTACTCTATGATGGGTCTGATGAGTGATGCGTAGAGGGACCCAATGACCTCTTTCGATCTGGATGCAAACCCTTTTGTGATTAGGTGGGCCACATAGAAGGATTTTCTAACCACTTTGGCAATGTGATTATCAAAGGAGAGGTTACTATCTACATGGGTCCCCAGATCCCTTATTATGTCTTCCGTATTTAGGGGGCTACCACCTATGTGGTAGTTTGTGGGTACTTTGTTTTTTCCAAAGGGGATGACTATGCACTTTTTGGCATTTAGCTCGAGGCCATGGTTTTGACACCAGGTATCTGTCTCAGTGAGAACCTTTTGGAGGATGTCTGTGTCAGCCGGAGAGTCAATTATAGCCCCTAGTTTGCAGTCGTCTGCGAACTTGGTCAGCCATAGTCCTCCCATGCTTGTCTGTACCTCTGAGAAGTATATGCCGAACAGGAGGGGTCCTAGGACTAAGCCCTGGGGAATGCCACTTGCAACCGGTTTAGAGTCAGACCTAGCTCCTGTAACTCTTACCATGTGGGTTCTGTCCATGAGCCAGTTGGCAACCCATCTCGTGATGTAGGGGTTTATGTTCAGGCTGGTGAACTTGTCTATAATACCTGAATGGGGAAGGGCATCGAAAGCCTTTGTGAGGTCTAGGTAGGCTGTGTGGACCACCTTTCCCTTGTCTATAGCCTTGGTAACTGTCTCAAAGAAGTCCACCAGGTTTAGGAGGCATGATCTGCCCTTAACAAAGCCGAACTGGGTTGGGTCCAGTGTTTGGAGGTTTCCAATGTCCCTGTTAATGAGATCTGTGATGATGTGCTCCATAGCTTTGCAGACCAAGCTAGTCAGGCTTATAGGGTGACAGTTTCTGGGGTCCGTTGTAGCTCCACCTTTGTGGAGTGGAATAACCTTTGCTGTGCACCACTCTGTGGGCATGTAGCCTGTGGAGAGGCTGAGTTTAAACAGTGTGTTTAGGTGAGGGTTTAGTTCATCTTTGAGCTCGTGTAGGACAGAGCTTGGGATACCATCTGGTCCCATTGATGCTGTGTTTTGGGCTTTGGAGAGGGCTGTTTTAACCTGAGTGTCTGTGATTTCAGGGGCACTACATTCTTCTGGTATAGTTGTGGTCCCTTTTGGGGATGAGAGGAGGGTGAAGTTTGCACTGAACCTGTCTGCCAGGATGTTGGCTATATCGGTCAGTTCAGTATATTTTGTACCATTCTGCACTAACTCCGAGCAGATCTGAGAATTGCCACGTAGATTCTTGACATAGCTAAAGAATGCCTTGTGGTTATCTTTGGAGTCCATGGCAATTTTTCTTTCGAAGCTAGCCTTGGGTGATTTTATGAGGCTACGTAGTTTCTTCCTGATACTGATCAGGGATGTCTTCCCTTCTTGGGATTTTACTCTTTTCTGTACTAGTTTCCTCCTTCTATTGTATAGCTTTTTTATAGCAGGGGTCCACCAGACTGGTTTCCTTTTCTTGGAGGAGTGAGTCTTGGTTTTGTTTGGGATAGCACAATCCATGCCTTCTTGTAGGTGCCCGTACAGTGCATTAGTAAAGAACTTTGCAGCTTGGACAGCGTTATCCTTTAGCATGGGGGCTTTGAAACTTCCCACCTCGGTCTTAAGTAATGTGAAGTTTGCTTTTGACTGGGGGTGGTGGTGGAATGTGGATATCCAGAGTGATTAGTTTATGGCCATATCTAATCAGTGAGGGGTTGACCTACACTGTGGAACACTGGTCGCCCATGTTGGTGATGACCAGGTCCAATATGTTGTCACCGCTGGTGGGGGTGTTGACCAGTTGATCCAGGGCATTTGAGTTTATAAATTCTAGGAAATGTTGGGCAAGGGAGTTCGTACTTGAGTAGTTCTCCCAGTTAATGTTTGGGTAATTGAAATCACCCTATATCGGTGTGTTTGGTAGGACCTTTATGTTTCCCAGTGTTTCCAGGAATGCGGAGTGGGGGTCCTGGGACATGGTGGGTTAACTGTAGCAAGCTATAATTTGAATAGCAGTTTTGCCCGTTGTTAGTTGCACGTGGATGATCTCTGAAGCATCATGCTGCGCCACTAACCTGGAGGTATGGATATCCTTGATGAATATGGATACTCCCCCATCTTTTGTATTTCAGCCCAGGTTTTGTGGCCAAAATGTATGGTATGAGTTGTAGCCTGGTAGTGCTGGGGTGCTCTCTGGAGCCTTAAACCAGGTTTCTGTTACTGCACATATATCGATTTTCTCCATACTGAGGAGTGCCTCGAGTGAGCACATTTTGAGGATTAGACTTCTGGCATTGAGCAGCATTACCCTCAGTTTTTTGTTACTTGTGCTATTTATGGCGGTGGGTTTGTCTTTTGAGCCTTGCCTAAAAAAGGCACTATGGGGTTGGCAAGAGCCTTGGCCAGTATTCAAAAGCCTAAGGGTGACAGGTACAAGCCATCTCTAGCAAAGCAGCATGGCTTGTCAAGCATGTCATCCCATGCTGACAGACACTGGATTCCCTTTGAATGACGCCAGAAGCTTAGCCAATTGTTGAAATTGATAATTTTTTCTCTGTACTGTGGTATCATTCTTAGTGAGGGCAGGATGCTACTCAGGGTCAGTGTCATACCGGCCTGGGCTACGTGATCAGAGAGCTCCTCCATGTCTCTTTTCATGCAGTCCAGGGAGGTACGGCTCAGGTCATTCACACCAACATGGACAATGACAGAGTCATATTCCATGACATCAAAATACTAAATATCTATTTACAATAAACACCAGAGTTTCTATGACAGGAAATTTTAAAATAACACAGATGGATTCACATAGATACAGGAAAAAGAGAACTTTACTAATCTCACTATATTTTCTTGACTTTCGTTAAGAATTACCATTCCCTGGTCACTTACTAGAGCAAGGCAAGATGAAGTAAGTGAGGGGTCCTTCTTTGTCAGGTTCCAAAAACAGACTGCCATGAGACTTCAATCTCATCTAGTATTAAAACTTGATTTCAGTCTGGCTTACAGGATGACATCACATATATCTGGTCATCTGACTTCTGGGTCCCGTACTACCCCCATTTTTAGAAAAGGGGTTGGGAGGGTGGCCTAATGGTTAAGGTGTTTGCCTTACAAACACAAGGTGCAGGGTTTGAGTCTCACAAGGGATAATTGGCTAGGCTTAAAATGGCTCGCAAGGGCAGTTAGCTTAGTACTAACCTATGAACCTATGAACTGAATCAGAATTGCACACACATGTGTTACCATGCACACAGATAGAGCTTTGCTAAGATGTGTTATAGCATCTGGAAGCCATAAAACTATTTCAACACTTCCACCTCTCCAGGATAGCAATTAGTTCACTGCTATGGACAATACAACAAGGATTCCTAGTCCTTGTTTTCACAGACATTTCATCTCTAGCTGAAAGCAGAACTGTAAGATACAATCTTTATGGCCTAAATTAAGTAATTTGATTTCAAACTATTTTTCAAAGTTGGCTGGACTGAGATTAACCTCTTCTCTTCCAGTATCCTCTCTTACAATATATTAATTTCAGTAGTTATAATACAGTCTGACATACAGGTGTATTTCTTTACTGTCCAACAGGACAAACTGTTGGTATATTTTAACACAAGCAGCTTTACAAATGCATTTTTCAACACAAGCATCTGTATAAATCAGTTTGATATACAAAAGACATATCATTTTTTACAAAACTCCAGCTGTCTATGCTGACATTTATTACATATCCACTACGCTACTTCTCCTGGCATAGCTGGCAATACCTCACACCATCACATTATGTCAATAATTAGTTAGTTCAGGACTTGTCTTTGCACTGGGGCAGTATCAGGCCAGTGGACTCAGAGCGAAGAGTCTAATTGTTTTTCCCTCCCTCTCATCCTGTTGTAGTTATGTTCTTAAACCCAGTGTATCTGTTGTTGTCTGCTCCATATGATAATTTGGCAACATAATTCCCTCCCTCTTCCATTTATTGGCTGTTGACAACAAACAAGTATCATTTTGCAAAGTCTTTCCCTTTAAGCTATTCACTAGGCTAAAAGAAAAGGCTTTTGATAAAATGATGTAATATTGAGTGGACTGATACTGCTGGAACTGATTTTAGTATTAAAGTAGTGTGCTTTTTACTGTAATTAGTTTACTGGTTCTTGATGGTGACAGAAGGCTTCCAGGCTAGTTGTTTTTTATATTGAAATTTAAATGCTCAGTAGCAAGCTCACCCTAACATTATTCCAAAACTGAACTCCAAGCAGTTATAGTTACTCCAGTCCCCAGGATCATTCATGTCGGTATCATGGATGAGCACTTTCCTGCAGCTTCTCTAGCCAGCCCAATTTAGATAGGTATCTTAAGACAGTGTAACAGGTGTTTCATACTGTCTGACAATCATCTATTACTCAAACAACATAACACAATGTGTGAGAGATGTACATATGTAATATCTTTGGAGGCAAAACTCTCATACACAGTAAACTCAGACACCAAAATCATCAGCAGTACACCACACATCACACCTCTCCAAGGTCATCACAATACACATACTCCATCATATGCTGAGGTTCTAAAGATTAACTTACCTAAACCTCAAAGATTCCAAAACACAACAGAGACACAAAGCACGCTCAGTATATTAAGCCTACTTCCCTCACATTGCACAAGGAGTCCCAGAGTCACAGATGCTGAGTCCTTAAGACAGCCATTGACCCAACCAAACATTCTTGTTATAGGTGACACCATTGTAAGACATACAGATGTGCCTTTTACAAGGCTAAGCAAGGAAAGAGTGACACTTAGTTGTTTGTCTGGTACCAATATCCATCAGATCACACATGCACTCAAGTCCTTGAACAAGTATCAGTATGACTCTGTCATAGTTCCTGCAGGTGTCAATGACTTGAGGTATACCTCCCTAAATTATATGAAGACAGACATGGTGGAGCTGTCAGACTATGTGTGCAAGGCAGTTATGATCCTAGCATTGAGCAGCATTCTACCTTCTCCAAGGATGATGCCGCAATATGAGCAAAAAATAATTGAGTTCAACAACTGGCTTAGTTTTTGGTGTCATCCAAAGGGGATCCAATATTTGTCAGCCTGGGACTATATGATCGACAGACCACATTTCTTCACCATCGATGGTCTGCATCTGTCCCCTCTAGGGTACTGATAATTGCCAAAGACATTGTCCACCATCATAGTACCTTTTTCAGGCAATACCAACCTGATGAACCTACCAATGTAAAAAAACAAGCAAAGAAAACTATGAAGGTTTCACTGATCAATGCTAGGAGGCTGAACAAGAAACTTGACTCCCTACAAGCCCTTTTCACACTGGAAGACATTGAGCTCCATGTAGTGACTCAGATATGGTTTAAAATAGTGGGGAGCACTCCAGCTGTGCAGGGGTATAATGCTTTCCAGATGTTTAGAACAGCTACTGCGCAGGAGAGGAAAAAGTTGGAGGTGTATCAATCTATATCCAGAAGACACTCACATCAAGGCTAGTAAACCAGCATGATACACTACAGCTTCTTCATGTGCAAATAACCATCAGAAAGGTCCCATACCATATATTAGCTATCTATACAACTTCCTCTATGACAGGAAAGTCACAATGCCTATCTACAAGAACTAGAATCACTCAGTATTAAACCCAATACCATTTCCCTAGGTGATCTAAACTATAGACTGGGAAACCTACACCATCACTAGTACACATGTACAGAGATTCCTGGATATTGCCAAGGTAAATGTCTGAAACATTTAGTTGGAGTACCTACAAAGGAGAATAACATCTTGGATTTTGTCCTTACTAATAAGCATCTTGCACCACCTCTTCCATATCTTCATCACTTGTTAGGTCTGACCATAAAGTAGTCTCATTTGAAATAAAACTGAAACCAGAGATCCTGTACACAGAAAGTACCTTCAGAAATTTCTAATACAAACTACTTACTGATAGGTGCCCCATTGGCAGGCTTGAAATCCCAACCAAACCCAGTTAGCTCCACTTAATATGCAGAAATATATACCACCACACTATACAGCATGTAAACATCTATACATATGCGGATGTGTCCCATAGGAATGAGTGCAAGGCAATCAACAGGCTTTAAAATAAAAGGAAAATAATTTTGATCAAAAGTTAGAAAAGTGATTCCCAGATTGTTAGAGCCCTTGTCACTGAAATAAACAAACAACTCAGGGGCTTAAAAAAATCCATCAAAGCCACGTTTGAGGCTAAAATAACCAACTAAGCCAAAGACAATTACAAGGCAATTTTTAGTTATGTTCGTAATTACAAAAGCACAATGCAGCAATGCGCTGAGCTGACTGCAAAAGATGTTACCTGCAGTGACGCTGAAGATATAGAGAAACTACTGGCTGATAAATTTAGCTCTAAGTTCACCACTCTCTCCCCTCCATCTGCCCCTCAAGGTATACTTGAAACTGGCTTGCTTCCACCTATAACACAAGACCAAGCCCTAAAAGTGCTATCAAAAGCTAAAAATACTGCATTAATGGGTCCTGACAATATTCCTGGCTGCATCTTAAATAGCATAAAGCACAATTTCACCACACCCATAGCAACACTGTTGAATCTCAGCCTCCATACAGGTTTTATACCAAGTGAATGGAAAACAGGTACAGTCATTCCTATACATAAGGAAGGGACTTCCACAGAGCCAGGCAGTTACAGAACTTTAGGTCTGACCAGCCTCATATGCAAAGCTATGGAAAGACTTAACAATAAAATATTCAGTCAGGATGTAGGGAACCTCCAAATACTGGACCCATCTCAGTCTGGATTCATCAAGGGAAGGTCATGCTTACTCAACCTGGTAGATTTTTTTGAAAAGGTCACCAAAGCAATAGATAAAGGCAAATGGTGCACATTGCATACCTCGACCTGTTCAAAGCTTTTGACACATTTCTCCACTCAGGCATAGTAGAAAAGCTAAATAAACTGGGAGCAAACCCTTATCTCATGACTGGATTTCCATCTGGCTCACAGACAGGACACAGATAATCACAATAGGGGAAGCTACCTCCACAGAGAGACCAATCACCAGTAGAGTCAACCAGGGTTCTGTGCTGGGCCTCTTCTTTTCTGAAGTAAACGTTAATACCAAAAGGCTCTGACTGCCAAAGTTTGCAGATGACTGCAAGCTAGGAGCAGTCATTGAATCCCAAAATGACTTAGCCATCTTGCAGGAAGGTTTGTCTCAAATAAATAACTGATGTCAAAATTGTGGACTGAAACTAAATGCCAAAAAATGCATTACTGTATCATTTGGGAAGTCATCTAACCCAGGGAACTACGACAATGACAATACACCCCTAAGACCTGACCCAGTTGTTTAGGATTTGGGAATTGATATGGACAGTGATCTAATATTTAGCTAACATGTGTCTGTTGTTGTAAGAAAGTCATTCTGTATTGCACAGCTTATAAACAAAGGGATTTTCTAGATCAGGGGATGTTATTGTCTGTCTTTACTCAGCCCTCATTAGGCAAGCCTTTAAATATAACATCCCCTTTGGCATATATCTGTCTAGACACATGCAACAATTGGAACACCTACAGAAATACCTTACTAAAAGGATACAAGGTTTAAACAACATGTCCTACATGTACCGATTCAAAGCCCTGTCACTAAACTCAGTATTCTACAGTCTGCTGAGAGGTAACCTGTATCTCTTCTGACCCATTATTGATGGATTTAATGCCAATAAACAAGTCAAATGGCATCATAAATACTCAGTCTAGGGGATCTAAAGTAAATCCTTTCTGCAACATCAGCAGAACAGTTTGTAGGGACAGGTATAGCTCACAGAGGATACCACTGCTGTGGAACCGACTATCTATCCACATAAACCAAAGGTCATTCCTGTCCATTTTAAAGTGCAACTTAGATCTATGGATGGGAAACAGAAATTTTACCACAGGTCTGCCTCTGTACTACTAATGCAAAAAGGCAGCTCCTAAATGCTTTATCTTATGCATGTGTCTCTTCAAATTATCTATGGTACAACCCCAGTTATTCTCCTTAGGGGTGATATATAATTATTGACCATGGAATGGATAAGGCCAGTCTATAACCAAATGGATAGGTTATTTTGAGCACAAAAAGGGAAACTTGCTTGGCTTAAAATGGCCCGCAAGGGTAGCTAGCCTGGTACTCAACTATGAACCTACTTAAATTCAGTAGCAAGAAGATGGGTAGAATGTATATGTTATTCTCCAAAATACAATAACTGGGCTAGACTGGACAGAAATTGTATTTCACTTGTGCATGTGTATTTAAATTAAATCTTCGAGACCCATCCAATTTTATTTACTGATTTATACATTTGTTAACTGGGTAAGTGCACTGGTCCAAAAACCTCTTTAAGCATGACCTGCGCCAACCAGCAGTAAAATGTCAACATTGTACAGTGAAATTAAAGGGAAGTATTAAGTATAAACACAAATTTTTTTTAGAGCATGCTAATCTTTTCTTTTTTTTTTTAACAAGAAACAACTTTATTAAATTATCATTTATGATATAGGCAATCATAAATTTATATAAATGAAAAACTATATTGACACAATCCCACTGGCAAGCATTTTACATCACAAACCAATACTAGTTGCAAACATTATACATCACGTATAATCTGCCCAATCATTATCAAACAATACATATCTCATTCAAGTCCTGCGTTATTTTAAACCTCATTCCTCCGCTATATAAACTGATTCCACAATTTCCATTTTTCCTATGTAATTTGCTCCTACCCTTTTTTAAAGAACCAAATTCTAGTTGTTTCTTTATTCATTACTTCTAATACACTTGGTTTAGACTTTGATTTCCATTTTCTACTAATTGTTTTTTTTTTGGGAGCCACCATAATTAGATTCAGCAAGGCTTTACTATGTATAGGCAATTCCAAATCTGTATCATAGCTCAGAAAAATAATTTCCCAGGGGGCGTGACCAGGATACTGACAGGCTAGCAGCACAGTTTTCTTGCTCTGCTACTCTATTTCTATTTCTGATGGGAAATTTTATTTTTATAGTATTCTAAATCAATTTTTTAACAAAATCAGTTACCTGAAACTACACAGAAGGATATTATCTAAAAAATTCTAAATATTTGATTTTTTTCTTATCAAATTATTAATTTGAAAGATCTGTACCAGTAGCTGTAGAATGAGTCATTCAAAGACAATCTCTCAGGACTTGCCTTTTAAGAAAGTACTCCAATATGGTTCTTTCTGACATACAATAACTTTCTTTAAAAATGGACAGAATGGATAACAAACTTGACAGCTTTAAAGAAAAATGTACCAACAGATGGAACAGATAGATGAGATTTTAAAACAACATAAAACTCAGATATCTGGAATAGAAGATGCCCTAAATGACATAGAAGGCAGAGTATCCGAAGATGTAAACATTGAATTTCTACTGTCACAGACTACCTTATTAAAAAACAAAACTGATGACTTGGAGAACAGATCCAGGAGAAATAACATTCATATTTTTGGACTGCCTGAAAATATAGAAGGTGGCTAACTTTCTTACTGCCTGGATTCATAAGACTCTGAATGTATCTGAAGTTATATTGTATAGTATAGAAAGATCACACAGGTCTAGTTTCTACTTCATCAAAAACTAACTCTTCACCGAGATCAGTTATTGTTAAGTCCTTCTTATCTCAAGACAATGAACTAATACTTAAAACAGTCTGGTCTAAATCTCCAATTAAACTGAATGACAAACTAATGAGATTTGATAATGACCATTCCACTGCTGTAATGAGCAAAAGGAGACATTTGTTGCCACTTACAAAAGAACTTAAGAAAAGACAGTTTAAGGTTTATTTGCTCTTCCCCGTCAGGTTCAAAATATTTGTTCCGGATGAAATTAGACACTTTGAAGACCTAGACTCTGCAATGTCATTCTTGAAACAAACAAAAAGTCTAGACCAAACTGAAGATATGCACTGGAACAATAATACTTTGAAGAGACAAGCAGAAGTAACTACCTGGAAATCCAATGAAAAGAAAAAGAAGCTAAAGGACAAATAACTCTCAGCTTTAGTATAGCATTGATGTTAGCTGTTTTAATAACAAAATTCTTTTCCCATGACAAATTTTACCAAATCACTTACTGGAGGTATATGTGAAAGGAAGGAAACAAAGATTCACTTCTCTTTAAGGTGAATAAATGTCACTTTTTCTTTTCTTATATATATTCCTATGTTAATATTCTATATGCTATTTCCCATATTAAATATATGCCTTAGGTTAATAAGTATTAAGAAATTAATTCTTTAATAATAAACTTTCTGTACATATATATCCTGGTTTCCTTTCTTCATATATGTACCACACAAATCCTAAAATGATAGCTCATTTATTTATTTATTTTATTTGACATTTGTTTACCAGTATAGCCCTTCTGGATAACAAAAACCCATTTTCAGTGAAGGCCCAGAGAAAAAAGTTCTACATTTAAGACTTGGTTACACATTTATACAATGAGACTACAACAACTGGACATTTGTGATACAGGCACTTAAGAGATTAGACTTGGTTACAATTTTATACAATGAGACTATACAACTAAAACATATTATACTAAACATTTAGATTTTACAGAATATTCATAATAAGCATATTGGATAATATAACATAATAGCAAGTTGCTCACAGTACATTAAATAAGTGTGTTGTGAATGGACTGAATGTTTATGGTGATATTAACTTTTCACTCATAATTCACGTCACGGTTGATTGGAATAAGGGAAGTGCTGTATGTATGAGATTTGGATGTGCTTTCTCTAAGAAATATCAGACTGTTGTGCTGTTTATGAGTGCTTCTTTACTAATATAGTGATAAAAAATGATGGGTGTATGCAGTGTGCATGAAGCCGTTTTCTTTTTTTCCAATATATATATATATATATATATATATATATATATATATACACACACATATATAGTCTTATCTGTGATGTATGTTGCCAGTTTATTCATTGGGGAGGTGTTAGGAAAGGAGAAATACAGTAGTGAAGACAAGTTCTGTGTTTTAACACTGGGGTTTCACTTTGAAACCTATCAGCTATTATTTTGCTCTTCCCTTCCCTGCTAGGATAGATATACAAAAAAAGTGAGACAGTGTACCACATAGCTATAACAAAAAATAAAATGATAACAAGAAGTGTTATAGCATAGGTTTTTAAATAGCAGGGAGGGGGTTTGTTTTAACCACTTATACGGCCTTCTTTCTCAGTATAACATGAATGAAAGTTGTTTACTGACAGTGGTATTTCCTTCTTACAGGGTAGGCTCTAATAGTATGTTTCTTTCCCACCCTTTACTCTCAGAAGACAATTTATCCAGAGTTCTTCTGTGTGTGTGTGTGTGTGTGTGTGTGTGTGTGTGTGTGTGTGTGTGTGTGTGTGTGTGTGTGTGTGTGTATAAAACATACTGGATAAAATGTTGTTTTATGCTTGATTTTAACACACAAATTAAGTGCAAAATAGTAAGGTTTTAACTTGCAAATTAACTTGCACTCTCTGTTACTTTTAAATTACTATGGCAACACTTGTAAAACCCGTATTTCTCTTTTTAAGTTATATAATACATTTTATAGTACTGTGGCACCATGCACACTATAGAATTAATTTCTTCAATTCAACTTTTATCCTAAGATGTTATATTATTCAAATTACATTCTGTTCTATTAATTTAAAGAAGGAGGATGATCTTGTTTATGTCTGTTGATGTCAGCCCCTTGCTTGGTTGACTTTTTCTGCATATGTGGGTAATAGATATGTATATGTTTATGACGATGGTTGTGGTGAAAACTGATAACTCAATAGTTTGATTAATATTGGATTCAGAAACCACCTTAGGAAGAAAGGAAGGGTTAGTTCTCAATGACACCCTGTTTTTATGAAAAATGATATACAGGGGTTTCACACAATGCCTTGATCTCAGAGACTCTTCTGGCAGACATGATGGCTACTAGAAAAAGAGTTTTCCAGGAAAGGAATTTGAGATGGCAAGTAGCTACTGGTTTAAAGGGCTGTAGTGCTAAAGATCGCAAAACTATTGTTAGATCTTACGGAGCTGAGGGATCTTTGAATGGAGGTTTTAGACGTAAGGCACCTTTGAGAAGACCTTGCATAGGCAATGGGAAATTAAAGAATGGTCGTCATATCCATTGTGAAAATTAGAAATGGCTGCTAAATTAACTTGAATGGTGGAAGCAGAAGCTCCTTGGTCAAAAAGGTTGGCTAAAAATTCCAAAACTTTTTCAACAGGTGCCAAAAAGGGGTCTAAATTGTTTTTGGAAGCCCAAATTGAAAATCTCTTCCATTTACTGGAATAGAGTCTCCTGGTGGAAGGTCTATGGGAGGCCAGAAAAAAATTTTGTATGGGGGAAGTTATATTATTCTGCCTGATGACTAACAGAATTGGAGGAACCAAGCTGTGAACTTGAGAGTGCATAGATCGGGATGCACCAATCCCTGCAGGTGAGACAGCAGGTCTGAAACTGGGTGCAGAATCCACGGATGGTGAATCAAGTGAGGCCATAGAAAGGGGAACCAAATTTGCCTGGGCCAGAAGAGAGCAATGAGAATCACTTTGCTTCACAACCTTTGAGCTTTCTTTAGGAAGATGGATATTAGGGGAAATGGTTGAAACACAAAAAGAAGACCTGAGGGCCAATCGAGAAGGAGACCATCTCTCAGGGACTCCCCATGAAGGGGGATTAGGGCAAAGTAGCTGCTGCACTTGTTTGTATGGGAGGCAAATAAATTGCAGCAAGGCTGGGCACATTGGAGAAAGATTTCCTTTGCCACTTTGGGATTGAGAGACCACACGTGAGGCAGTTGAATGTGTCTGCTCAGCTTGTTCACTATCACATTGGAACTCCCCAGGATATGTGTTGTCACAAGAAAGTGGTAGGAAGATATCACCCACTGCCAAACTCTGAGATCTTCCCAACAAAGGGGATAGGATTTGGTTCCACCCTGTTTGTTGATGTACCATACCACTGACATGTTGTCTGACTGAATCGCAACTGTTCCTAGAGGAAGAGCAGATTGAAAGGCTTGCAATGCTAGGAGCACTGTTCTCATTTCCAGGATACTGATGTGCAAGTTGGCCTCTTGTGGAGACTACGTGCCTTGAACTGTTCTTCCAAGATAATGCCTACCTCCCATCTGGGAGGTGTCCATGGTCACTATGGCCTTGGGTAGCTGGGGAACAAAGGAATGGCCCATTAGGATTTCTTCTGACTGCATCCACCAGGATAGATCCTTTTTGCAATGTTCTGTTACTATGATCAGCTGAATCATTGGATGAGATAGAATAGACCATTGGGAAGCCACAAGCCATTTATGTATCCTCATGTGAAATCTCATCAAGGGAACCAAGGTGATGGCCACTGCCATAGATCCTAGGGCTTGAAGGACAAGTAGAACAGGCACTTTGTTTTTTATTAAAATGAGCTGTACTCAAGACCTTATCTTTTGAAGCCTTTGAAAGGGTAGAGAAGCTATACATGAAACTGTGTTGAGGTGGGCTCTTATGAATTCTAGGTCCTTAGTGGGAGACAGCTGTGACTTCTCATTGTTGACAGTTATGCCCAGGTCACTGAACAAGTGTATGATGAAGTCTGTGGCTTGAAGCAGTAGATGCCTGGTAGGGGCAATGAGGAGCCAGTTATCTAAATAAGGAAACACCCGGAATCCATGTGGTCTCATGTGAGCCATGACTGCTGCCATTTATTTGGTGAACACTCTGGGGGCTGTGGTCAGGGCAAAGGGCAGCACTCTGAACTGATAATGACTGGCCCTTATCCAAAAGTAGAGATACCTTCTTGAGTGTTTGTCTATCTTTATATGATAATACACATCTTGAAGGTCTGTTGAGCGCATCCAATCATTTCCCTTAGAAAAGGGAGAAGAGACTGAACCATGACCACCCGGAATTTTATCTGCTGAACATACTTGTTCAGAAGGCCGAGGTCCAATATCGGTCTACAGTCTCCAGTCTTCTTTGGCACTAAAAGGAACATGGAGTAAAATCCAGATCCTATCTGGTCTGATAGGACTTCTTGAATGACTCTTTTTTCAAGCAGGTTTTGAACTTCTGTGGTTGCTTGATCCCTCTGATTGGGAGGAACATTGGGGATTTTTCTCAGTGATCTCAAGAAAAGGGTGAAAGGAATATGACTGCCTCTGGTAATGATTCTCTGCAACCAAGTATTGGAGGTTATTTGTTGCCAAGCTGTCAAGTGCAGTGAGTCTTCCAATGACTGCTTCCAGAGGTAAGCAATTGGGCTTCCTTTCAGGAGTGGTGGTAGGGTTGTCCAGAGAAAGAGTCTCTGGAACCCTGGTTTTGCAGACCACCTCTGCCTCACAGTCAGAGTCTTCCATCTGAGATCCCCCCTCAGCCCTGAGGAGAGCCACTGCCATGTGTGTCCTGGAAAAGGCCCTGCGACTTTCTGAACTACATCTTTCCACTCCTATGATTTCTGCAGTAGGAACCCTGAGGGGTAGAAAAACAAATGGCCACAGCAGACAGGGTCTTTCCATCCTTCTCACACCTGGCTAGTGTGTCCTTCACCTTGGGGCTGAATAAAGATGATCTGTCAAAAGTAGCATTAATGAAGGAAGACTTGAAGGCTTCGTGAATTCACACAAGCACATTCAGGCATGGCACCTTATGGCAACACCAGAACCCGCTGCTCTGGTCATGCCTTTGGCTGCATGTGCAATAAGTCGTATGGATGAGTTCAATATAGACACCAGGGTGGCTAGTTGAGAGCCGACCTTATCCTGCACCTCGTTAGACACAGCTCCAGAGAGAGTATCCAATAACTCCTTAATCAGATCTCTCTGGAGTCTAGTAAAATGTGCCATAAAGTTCAAGGACCTGAGTGCAAAGGTCAATGAAGCATAGACCCATTTTCCAAATCTGTCCATCATCCTAGACTCCCAGTTAGGAGGATGTACAGCAAGACTCTCATTGGCAAATTCCTTCTTGGTGGCAGCCACCACCACCATGGCATCTACTGTTAAAGCCTTGATCCAATACTGGTGGTCCTCTGGCAAAGAAAGAATTTTGTCTAGTGTCTGGGGAATAGGCTCTATGGAGTCAGGGGCCTTCCAAGCCCGCTGCGTGATCAGCTTTATAAGATTGTCAGTGGGTCGGGTCACCCAGGAAGTAGATAGTTCAGCACTGAACACCTGCAAGTACACGGATTCTTCTGAGGTCGGGTCTTGGGGCTTCCAGTTACCCCTCTGCTTGAGGATCTTCTTTAGGGGGTGACCGGGGGGGAACCTTCTGCTCCATTGAAATCCATGTCCTTGGTGACAGATTCTTCCAGGAAATATAGGTGCTTCCTCTTGCACAGCTGGTTCATCAGTGGGAATCTCTGAGGAAGACTCCAAAGAAGAGGGGCCCTGTACAGGGGTAACTTGAAGCATCAGTGCTTTCTGTCCTATCATGGAGACTGGTGTCAGCTCTGGACCAGAAGATATGGTTATGTGACATTCTGATGTAGGAGGAACCAGCTGAGAGCCTGCAGAGGGTAAAGCTCTCTCCATAATCTGGAAAGCAGGACCCTCCAAAGAGGAGTGGGAGACCGGAACCAAGAAAGGCCACCTCAGAACCGAGGTCCTACCCTGCTCTGTGAGTCTGCCCTCCAAAGCAAGGAGCTGGGGAAGGACCCACAAACAACAAAGTCCCATGAGCCAAGGTCAGCTCCACATAAAAACAGGAGCCGGTCCGAGACCCTCAGAACCAGCAGTGGAGTCTCGGTCCCAAGAATCTGCCATTTCCTAGGAAGGAACCAAAGAAGTCAGAGCAAAACCTGGTGCCGAGGTAGGGATGCCTAATGGCACCAAAACAGCTGGTACAGGGGGATCAAAGTGCTGGGCTCTAAAGCTCTGGTGAAAGTCAGAGGAGGAGATAGTGTAGGAGTCCTTGGAGAAGATATCTTAACTCTAGGAGGTAGGGGGGCCTGAGAAGGGGCAGGAATACCTCTGGGCATCAACAGTTGATCCACCAATCTCACAACGTCTACCTTGAGAGACTCCTGGGGGATTGAATGGATAATCCTGAAGGAGACTCAGGTCCTTCTAGAAAAGGACTGGGCCACTGGCCCACAAAGGGGTCTATGGAAGGTGAATACCATTTCATCCTGGGAAAAGATTCAGACCTAGTTTCAGCAACAAGGGGGTGGGCAGAGCCTGCTGTGGTGCCCTTTGAGAAGTTGTCACTGATCTCAAAACTAAAGATGCCGGTGCTGATGCTGGTTTGGAAGGCTCCATAGTAGCAGTAGTCGGTGCCAAGGATTCTTGAAGTATACCTTTGCTTTCAGTTCCGTGGAGTTAGTCGGAATCACAGCCTTATGTTTTTGTGCCACTGGTGCCATGGGGAACACAAGTACCAAGTGGCTCTTCTTTTTAAGAGGGTCTGATTTTGAAGGGGAATCAGACTTGGACAAAGCTTCAGTAAAAGTAGTTTTCAACAACCACTTCAAAATGAGCTTATTCCAATGATCAACCAAGGCCCAGTTACTAAAGGCCTGGCAGATGTCACAATTTTGATTGAGATGTGAAGCTCCTAGACAAAAAGCACATGAAAGATGCCCATCAGAATTGGGAACCTTTCTCCCACAGTCTTTAAATCCAGAAGTGCCTTTATGCTTTTCTGCCATTTTAAAAATTAGTGTCTAAAGGTAATAAGCTAAACACACCAACACACATACACCAAGTAAAGATGGAAGGTCTACCAGTGATGGTAGTGGAGAAGTACCAAAAGGGTATAGGAGAAAAGAAGGAAGGGAAGTATCAATGATGGTACTAAGAAATACCACAAACAGTAAGAAAAGTGGGAGAGGGGGTTACCAACAATTGTAACAAAGATTACCAGAGGTTAGGGGTAGGGAATTCAAACACTCACAGCTGATGAAATTTTAAGGTATAGTCTAGAAAATATGTGTTTATATAAATGCATAAATATATATATATATATATATATATATATATATATATATATATATAGCAAGAAACAAGTAATTAGCTTAATAAAGAAGTTTTAAAGAAGACTTAGCTGAGAGCAACAGCTGACGCGTCTTGCTGACAGAGCAGTGCAAGTTGTATAACGGCCGAGCCAGTTCCGAAGATCGGAACCGAGTGCCATTCACCAAGAATGAATGACGATTGACAACATCAGATCATATGCTATCCCTCAGTACAAATACAATTTTGGGAACTTATTATTAGTTATGTTAGACATCACAGTTACTCTTTTACTGTTTTATATCTCATAGTATGTTCTACTGAATATGATAGCCCATTTATCGAAAAGACATATTTTGAAAAATAATTGTATATCCAAGTCCTTACAATAGACAAAGATTTTTTACAGAAGTTTATATGTTCTTTGTAATATCATATGTGTCTGCCATAATATTCAAGCATGTACAGTCTTGTAGTCAGAAGTGAGTTTAAATAGTTAACCACATTATTTAATCACATTATGAATAAAATATAATAGCATATTAGTAATATAGCATCATTGTTAGAAACAATGTTATATATATATTTTTTTATCTATGTTAATCTCTTTTTTTCTCAGAACTGAAAGAAATGATTAGATGTATTATACTATACAGGCTCTTATAAACAGAATAAAACCAAATGACTAAAAGATCTTCTATATATTACAGTTTATACGTGTTATAACAAGCAAATGAATGTGTGTAATCTGAATATTATGTATATACTAACTCCTTTTAATTTTGTTACATAAGTTAGAACTTTTATATATCATAACTTTAGAAGTAGTAGAGTGATGCTTTCATATATCATAACTTTAGAAGTAGTAGAGTGATGCTAGATGCTTATTTGTGGGTACGTAGTAGTGTTTGAATAGGATTTCTATTTAAACCAGACGTTTTAAACTCCATGGGGGGATGGAAAAGAACAAGTGCATGTATAATACTTTACAAATTATATATATATTTTTTGGTGCCTACTATTCTTGATAGAAAGTTTACAGTTAACAATCTCAATTATCTTATATCTATGAGTAAGCAGTTCACTAGATATAATAATAGCTTTTCAGTACCATATTATTTACAAATATATGAGGATATTATATGTAATATTTATTTTTTCCTATTTCGGTAGTATGGTCAAGTTGAAATGCATATCAGTTAATATTAATGGATTAAATAATGGTTGTAAAAGGGGTGGTTTATACAAATTTTTAAAAATATTTCATTCCCAAGTTATCTTTTTACAGAAAACACATTTAATAAAAAAAGATTTGGACAGATGTAATACTAAATACTAATCTGTATTGACTAGCTTTCATTATAAACAAAAGAGAAGAGAGGTGGCTATTTTATGGAAAAAATGTTGACTCTACCTAAAATCCTGAATACATTTAGTGATGAAAAAGGCATGTTTTGTACAGTCACTTTAGAGATTCAAAGAAAACTATACACTTTTATTAATGTCTATTGGATATCTGGATTGGGAATACAAACAGTTAAACAACAGATGGGGAAATAATACAAATATCAAAGGGAAACATTTTTGCATGTCACTTTAATTCTGGTAACGTTGTTACTTCACAGCAAGAGGTTCTCCCGTTCGATTCTCAGCTTGGCTTGGGAGTGCCTTCTGTGTGGAGTCTGCATGTCCTCCCTGCGGTTGGGTAGCATTTGAAAGACATGAGTGTGTAAATGGGCATACCTTCGTTGAAGGTTGGGCGTCGAGCTGGCACCTCGGCATTTCGTAAAAATCTACTGCCAATCATTAGTGGACCAGAGTTCCACTGTGGCGACCCCTTACCGGGAAAAAGCCGAAAGACAAACAATAACAACTTTAATTCTGTTTTATCTAACAGGGATACCAACACTAGCCACTAAAGGAAGAAACCTGCCTCAGTCAAGGCTTTGATGGAGTTCCCTGACCTATATGAGAGCTATAAATGGGTCTTCAGTACCAGACTCACTCTTCTTTTTTTTTTTTTTTTTTCAAAACAGGTTTATTGTTTTAACATATAAGAGAAATATCATAACAATTTTATACAAGTAATTAAAAATAGGTATTATTATAATATTCAACAAAACAACTAAAGTATTTACAAAGACATCCACTACAATCAGATCAATTAATTAAACTAAAATACCATGCTATTGAAATTAAAATTTTTTTTAACAAATTTTGTAAATTATCCCATACAATAAAATAAGATGTTTTTCTATTTGCTCTAGTCCTAATTGTGTTTATTTCCATATGGCACACTATATTCATAACATTTTTAAATTCATTGAACGAAGGAGGTGTATCTGAAATCCAATTTCTAGTTATTATTTTCCTAGCCACTGCTAGAATAGACCATAACAAGGGAAGCTTAACCTTTTAACACTTTGAGGTACAGGTGTGTTGAATAATATAAGAGATTTAGAAATAATGAAATTATCTGTAAAAGAGCCTGCAAAAATTCATTAATTGACTTCCAGTATTCTTTCAATTTTATACAGTCATAAAACATATGAGCCCAGTCAGCATTAATTTCTACATTACATCTCTTACATAGATTATCTTTATTATTTATTTTATTCATCATCAAAGGTGTATAAAAAGATCTATGTAAAAATTTCCATGTATAAAGTCTCCAGACAATGGAAGACGTAGTTCTATAAGCAGATTCCAATATATATTGTTTATCTTGTTGATTTGGTGGGTCCCCATTAATAGAAGTGAAATAATTCCAGTATGAATCTACACTGTAAAAGTTTCTTGTCTGATAACTTTATGTATGTATGAAAGTTTACCTTTATCAGAAACTTTATGTTGTAAATTTAATATCAAGTAATCAATCAGTGTTGGAATAGATTCTTTAACAGTTATAGACATTAAATCTATTTTATTAATGAGATGTTGTCTAAAGGTCTGAACCTCTAACCAGCAAGTTTCTCTTAGATCAAATTCTTGTTTTAAGAAATCTAGATTTTTAACTTTATTATCAGATATCAACTGATACCAGTACTTTAGATCATTATCTATAGCTAAATGAGTTCCTTCAGAAGTAGATGACAAAAGCATACCCTGAGTATACATTATAGGAAATACAATACAATTCCATTCCCTATACTTAGGGTGCATGAATATAAAGTTACGATAACTAATAATAATATTTAATGGGTAACAAACCATATGTTTAGGTGTAATAGGTGAAGTACAAAATTCCTTTAGTAACCATAACATGGAGTTATTTACAATCATATTTTTATGTGTTAAGGAGATTTTCATGGTGTATACTAATTAGCTCCCAATAATCTTTCCATTTTGTGACATATGACTGATCTATTAATAAAGTAATAACTTTTACAATAGAAGAGATAGTATATAAATTAAAGTCTGGAAAAGAAATACCCCCTTGAGACCAGCTATTAGTATGTTTCTTTAATGCATTCCTAGGTCTATTAGGTGCCTATAAGAAATTTAACATTAGTGTGTTCAGTTTCTTGATAATTATTTTTGTAGGTGGAAGTATTATTGATTGTATTAAGTATAAAATCTTGGGGAATATTATCATTTTAATAAGTGTAAGTCTCTCCTCCATAGTAAAAAACATATTATTCCAGGTATTAAAAAGATTTTGTATATTAAGAAAACAGGTATTATAATTATTATATATAATAGATTTAATATCTTTAGATAGTATTATACCTAAATAAGTTATCTGACCTGAATTGGGTACATATTTAGTAAAATCACTAATGAGAATATTTTTTCGTGTATATATAGGTAGTATTTTAGTTTTTCTTCATTGAATATTAAACCAGAAATACTTTTAAAATTCATCATGTTATCAAATAGAGACTGTATAGAAGAATTAGATCCTGCTGATGTAATTAGAACATCATCTGCAAAAGTTGAATTTTGGATGTTGTATTTTCATCTATTTCAAAACCCTCTATGTCAGTACTGTTTCTGATCAAATTAGCCCAAGGCTCCATTACTAAAGTGAATAATAGTGGAGAAAGTGGACATCCTTGTTTTGTACCTTTAAGAATGGGTATTTTTGTGAAACATATGTTCCTACCTTAATATAAGCCAACGTTCCTTTGTATAAATGTTCAATTAGATTTACAAATGCATCCGAGAAGTTTGTGCACTTCATTAAGGTAAACAGATAGTCCCAACTTACTGAATCAAATGCTGAACTTATATCAAGACTAATAAGTGTTAAATCTTTCTTTTTCCTATTTGCAAAATCTATTAATGTTAAAGTTCTTCTTATATTATCAAAAGTATTTCTATTTACAATGAAGCCTGTCTGATCTATATCTATAATGCCGGGAATGATTGTCTTCAATCTATCAGCAAAGATATTCATAAACATTTTATAATCAACATTAAGTAATGAGATGGGCGATATGAAGAACATCTAGTTGGATCTTTATTAGGTTTTAAAATTGGTGAAATAAATGTATATTGCCAAGATGGGGGTTATTAACTCAGTTTGGGCCAAAATAAAAACCTTATGTATTAATGAATATGTATTTTTAGAAAGGATTTTATATATCTCTGGTATAGTACCATCATTACCCGGTGCTTTGTTTGATTTAAGCTTATTTATTTGTGTAATAACTTCTGTATATGAAATACTCTTGTCCAATAGTTTAATCTGTTGTTTATTAAGCTTTTTATTCATATTTATGGTTATAAACTCCTTTATTTTATCTTTAGGTTCCATGTTAATATTATTATGGTTAATTTTGTGAAAGTGATTTCTAAATTCATCTAGTATTTCTGGTATACTAGAAACATTCTTCTTTTTCCTTGGAGAAAAGATTTCTTTGATATGGTTTTGTTTATTCAACCTTTTGTTTTATTTTTAAGTCTATGTAAGTATTTGGGGCTTATTGAATAAGACAAAAACTTGTATTTCTCTAAAGTTATTTTAACTTTATGAGTTAAAATTTCTTTGTATTTCTCATTTAGTTTGTTTATTTCTTCAATAACTTTCTTGTCCATAATATTTTCTTTATTATTATGTTTATAAGAGTCTAATTTACTTTGAATATCTAACAATTCCTTATCCCAAGATTTCCTTTTATTATTATACCATCTGATACTTTGTCCATATAGATATGATTTTAAGGCATCCCAAACATAAACAATGGAGACTTCAGGAGTGTTATTTATGTCTAAAAATGTTTTACTTCTGAAAGTATATATTCTTTATAGTCTTTTAGTTGAGTTGAGTATGCTGGTATCCTTTTGATCTGAACATTATGAGTATTTTTTATCATGAATTCAAAACAATTGAATTATGATCAGATATAGGACATGAAATAATTTTGGAATTAATTAAATCTGTTACCATCTGGTTAGAAATAAAGACCCTATCTATTTTTGAATAAGTTTTGTATCTGTTAGAAAAAAGGTGTATGGTAATGATTTTGAATCTATCTGATTATTAATATCATTCAAATGATAAGAATTAGCAAAATCCTTTAAATGTTTTGCATTAGATGTAATTCTTCTCTTTCCTATAGTGGTAGTATCACTTTCATGTAGTATACAATTAAAGTCACCAGCTAAAATAATATCTCCTATAGAGAATGATATGATCTTATCAAGATGATGTTTCACTGCATTAATACCAATTCCAGGTATCCAATATACATTAATTAAAGTGTAAGTCTTCCCATTAATTTGTATTGTAACCATACAAAACATTCCTTTGTCATCCTGATAAGACTTAATGGTTTTAGGAATGGGCATACTTTTATTCCATAAAATAGCCACTCCTCTTTTTTTCTGAGTGTGCTCTGAACTAACCAATACTGTATATTTGTTTGTGGCTAGTTTATCAATATCTTTTTTCAAGAGATGGGTTTCTTGTAGGAAGACTAAGTTGGCCTTATGTAAATTAATGTATCTTATTAGGCTTGCCCTTTTACATGGATTATTCAATCCATTAATGTTTAAAGAAATTCCTTTTAAAGATGTAATTTGGCATTTTTAAAACTTAAGAATTTTATGATCAAAATAACAAATAACAAGATAAGTAATGTTACATCTCCTCCTTTAGGTGTACCTTTAAATATAGCTGTATTTATTGAATCTCTTATGGGATTTCGTATAGGATTCAATTTTGTTTGTAGTGACAATGAATGTACAAAATATATTGTGGATGTCAAAACTATATACAAATAACAATGAACAAGTGAAAATAATGTAAGGATTAAACCTTGCATCCAGCCTGGAGTTGTAAACTCCAACTTAGAGTAGTATTTACCACTCAAGTTAACCCCTACCCTAAGCAGCAGTACGTCAGCTACCACCTTATCAATTTAATACTAGTTATATTTAACTGAAGTTAACAGTTTTCAATTCAATTATCTAGCAAGACAAGACTACACATTTGGTAAAACAGCATCATATAAACTAAAATAAAACTTTTTTTTTTTTTTTTTTTTTAAAAACTGTTCATACTACTATATACATCCATATAATATAAAACACTTGTATTCAAATAGCATTCAAATAATCTTGATGTTAGAAATCAAGAGGAGAGAAAAATAAGTTCTAACATTCATTTAAATCAAAAACTTTGGCTAATATGATTCAGACATTACATATATTAGGATGCATCTATTTTCTGTCATGTAAATACAGTTAACAGCTTCCAAAAAAACCTTGAATTGCTTGTATATGAGCATTTACTCAAACTCATTATTGCCAATAGAATAAAATATTGTATTCATAGAAATTGTTATAAATCATACTTCATAGTTAAGCAGATTCTCAGAAACATTTATATACATATCTACATACACACACATACACACACATACACACATATATATATATATATATATATATATATATATATATATATATATATATATATATATATATATATATATATACATATATACATATACACACATACACATATATATATATATATATATATATATATATATATATATATACATGCATACACACACACAAACACACACACACACACACACACACACACACACACACACACACACACACACACACACACACACACACACACACACACACACATACACACAAACACACACACACACACACATACACACACACACATACACACACATACATATATATATATATATATATATATATATATATATCTGATCTCACTGAGTTGTATCTTTACTGAGCACCATCTTACATTGCTGTCTCTTCAATAAATCTGTCTGCTTTATACAAAATAATGCACAGCAAACACATTTTAGTAACCAGATTTTACAAACATGCTATACTACTGCTTTAAAATATATCACATGACAATTTCTTCCAGTATAGAGTTATAAAATTATTTATGCTTGTCAATCAGATGAATTAAATGAGTTATAGAAATGTATATGTTTGGGACATAGGTTTTTAACACATATTATTAATCTGCTATTCCTGTATCTGTGATGTGTCAGTGTGATATCTAGGTCAAAGGTGAGACCAGCTGCTTTCAGCTTCTCTGTGAGAATTCTGAGAGTTGAAGCTTTTGAAGTAGCTCATGGACACTGTGCATGAGACAGCCCACATCCCAGATTGTCTCTCTTAACATTTTGGCATGAAACTTATTAAAAACTAGTGACAAACATTCATTTAGCAGTGTAAATGCATCTGAACATGACAAAACCTTCACAATGCATTCTACAGATTATTACAGATTCTATGTAAGTGAAATCAAGCCCAAAATTATTAATAAGTAACAAAACTCAACATTTTTGTCCCAACTCAACTCCTATGCGAATCTTATTATTTACTGTGTCTATATGATCAAAAGTATTTCTATATATTAATAAAGAAAAGAAAAAGAGAGTAGAAAGTAAAAGGGTGTAAGGCAGAAATAAAAAAAATGTAAGAGAAAGCTATAAGAAGTATATACAATAGAATATTACTTACTGTTTATATTAATAGAGTTAAAAATAAAACATATTATTTACTATTATTTAGTTCTAATTATTATTAGTTAAAGCATGACAGATTATTTACAAACAAGCATAAGCAGTGTAATCAAGAAAGTATAATTAGGTAGTGTCATTCTTGTATCTGTGATGTGTCAGTGTGATATCTAGGTCAAAGGTGAGACTAGCTGCTTTCAGCTTCTCTGTGAGAATTCTGAGAGTTGAAGCTTTTGAAGTAGCTCATGGACACTGTGCATGAGACAGCCTGCATCCCAGATTGTCTCTCTTAACATTTTGGTGGGAAACTTATTAAAAACTAGTGACAAACATTGTAAATGCATCTAAACATGACAAAACCTTCACAATGCATTCTACAGGTTATTACAGACTCTATGTAAGTGAAACCAAGCCCAAAATTATTAATAAGTAACAAAACTCAACATTTTTGTCCCAACTCAACTCCTATGCAAATCTTATTATTTACTGTGTCTATATGATCAAAAGCATTTCTATATATTAATAAAGAAAAGAAAAGAGAGTAGAAAGTAAAAGGGTGTAAGGCAGAAAAAAAAATGTAAGAGAAAGCTATAAGAAGTATATACAATAGAATGTTACTTACTGTTTATATTAATAGAGTTAAAAATAAAACATATTATTTACTATTATTTAGTTCTAATTATTATTAGTTAAAGCATGACAGATTATTTACAAACAAGCATAAGCAGTGTAATCAAGAAAGTATAATTAGGAATAGCATTTGAAGAACATATAAACTTTTAAAGGAAAAAAAAAATGTATCAAATTACTGACCTTATTTTTCCTCTTCAGAAAGAGAAACAAGTTAAATCACAGCTTGCCATTAAATCTCCAGATATTTTGACTAGTTATGAAACAAAACATTTCTTTGCACACAGAGAATAACTTTGATTAAATCTTTTTCAAAATATTTGTTGCTTCTTGGAAATGCAGGAACTATATTTAAAAGATTAATAATAAAATAAAATGATGAGAGAGAAAAAACATAGTACAAATCATTTGTTTTTAGTCTCTTCTTCTTCTCTGAAGTCTTCCACGAAGTTTCAGTTGCCAGTCTCTTTAACGAAGGACTAGCCCATTCCATTTCTTCTATTTTTCCAAAATCTTATTTTTTTTGATAAACAGTAAAGCAGAGTCTAAGTCATCGAAAATTTTAGGACCATCAGGAAGGAAGATTTTAAGCTTGGCAGGAAACAGAAGGTATGTTTTAAACTGTTCTTTTTAAGCTCCCTTATTAGTGGCAGAAAACTTTTCTTTTAGCTAATACCATGGAAGAATAGTCATTGTCAAAACGCACAGTTGTTTCATTAATCTTAACAGGAGCTTTAGCCCAAGCAGATTTAAGAACCATCTCTTTATCAAAAGATGATAGAAATCTAACTATAACTGATCTAGGATAGTTTTTGTTAGAGTTAGTATTAGCTATAGATCTATGTGCTCTTTCGATACCAAAAGAGAATGCTTCTGGTAAATCTAAAGTTTTAGGGAGCCATGTTGTTAAAAAGAAGTAATATTGTTACCTTCAATATTTTCTGGCAGTCCAAAAATCCTAATGTTATTGCGCCTAGATCTATTTTCCAGGTCATCCAGCTTTGTTTGTAAATGTGTATTTTGTTTCAGCAGAAACTCAATGTTGATTTCCTCTTCTTGTATTCTATTTTCCATGCCATTCACAGCTTCTTCTATGCCTGTCATCTGGATCTTCTGTTGTTGCAGGTCCATATGTAACAAGTCTATTTGTTTTGTAGTTTTTTCTATGAAAGTGTCTATTTTAGTATCCATTTTATCCATCTTAGCAGTAAGTTGCTGGACTATAATTATCAGAGACTGAAGTTCTTTCTTGATGCTGGAGTCTTGAGAATTTGTCTTACTGGAACTCATTTCAGACTGATAAACTGACAGGAAAATTTCCAAAGTAATTTCTGACAGGAATATTATTAAGATTTCCTTTCTTTTTTAGATATAGTTCAAGAACTATATAAAACAAACATATTTAGAAAGAAAATTACTTCAAAAATTAATTTTTTAAGTAATTAATTCCTGTCAATGTAATGAAATTGGTGGAGCTGAAGAAATCTGCTGCTATCCTGTGTTCATCCTTGGCCACGCCCCCCACTCACTCTTCTTTATGCATTTCTCACACAGGCATGGGATACAATCATGAATAGATAAAGTATATATTTCAAATGAGATCGCTAGTAGAATAGATAAGATCAAAATAGTCTCTTGCCCACTGTTGGATCATAACATGATCATGTCTGAAGTTATATGATTTCTAGAAACAACATCCCAGTTATAAGGATTCCTACATATATAACCAATATGAAAGACTTTAAGGAATTCTTTAAAAAAGAAATTCAAACTTTTATTGAAATTGGGAAGCCGCGGTGGTGCAGCGGTAGCATTGTTGCCTCACAGCAAGAGGTTCTCTTGTTCGATTCTCGGCTGGAGTGCCTTCTGTGTGGAGTCTGCATGTCCTCCCCACGGTCGAGTGACCTCTGAAAGACATGTGTGAATGAGCGTGCCTTCACTGAAGGTTGGGCATCGGGCTGGCAACTCAGCACCATAAAAATCAACTGCCAATCATTAGCGGACTGGAGTTCCGCTGTGGCAACCCCTAACCGGGAAAAGCCAAAGAAGAAGATTGAAATTAATCATACAGGTAACACCTCAGAGATTTTTGTATGGGACTCTTTAAAAGCATACCTTTTTGACAAAATTACAAGTTGTTATGCATAAAAAAAGAAACAATGGGACAAAGAATTGATAGATTTACCAGAAAATTTGATAGGTTAAAATTAGATAGTCAAAATGAAAATAATAACAGAATAAATACATAGCTTAAACAGTAAATAGTTAGATATTTTACAAAATAAAACTATGATAAATTTAGAAAAGATTAAAATAACTAATTATTCTATAAATCCTAAATCCATACATAAATTGCTTACTAGAACAAAAATGATTATTAAATCTAACCAAATTAAGAATTATACTCCTCTAGTAATAAAAAGAAGGTTGCTGAAATAGAAGGTATTCTGGATGTTTTCAGATCTCATTTTAATAAGATTAATCAACACAAACCAACAATGGATACACAAGATCTAATTAAAACATTTATAAAAACACATACTGAAAATAGACTGTCAGAAGATCAAATAATAATAATTAACAATCATATATCAATGTCTAAACTCAAAATTCAGATTACTAAATTAAAACCCAGTAAGGCACTTGGAAATGACAGTATAATACCTGAACTATACAAATGATGACTAAGGCTGCTTTGAGTATTTTACTACAGGCATTTTCAATATTTAAAGGACTTACAAAGTACCACCATCCTGGAAATACACCCCAATATCCCCAATTTTAAAACCCGAGAAGAACTGAACACAATGTTCTTCATATAGACCAATTTAATTATTAAATGTAGATTATAAAATATTCATGTCAATCTATGCCTCTAAAATAAAACAGTTTCTTCCCATGTTGAGCCTTAGTAAAACTGGATCTGTGGCTGTGTGATCTCTCAGCTCATTAAGATGTGTGGAAGAAAGATTTCTCACTTCCATGACTTCAAAATCAAGGTTATCATTCTCATGCTATTCAGTGGTGTTTCTGGGCAATCAAGATAATGTATCAACAAGATAAAGAAGTTTGCCTTTCGTGTAGTCAAGAGTGAAATTATACTTTTGTGATCTCAACATTATATGTTGCAATCTGGCAGGAGCTGAATGCATAGGCTTTCTCAAGAAGGTGACTAGAGGCTGGTAGTCTGTTTTGATCTGGATAGGTCTACCCTAAACATAATCATGAAACTTTGAACATGCAAACACAATTGCCAAAAGCTCTTTCTCGATCTGAGCATACTGCATTTCAGTCTAGGTAAGAGTTCTCGATGCATAGGCAACAGGTTGACCCTCTTGTAGAATGACTCCACCTAGACCAAATCTTGAAGTGTCACATGAAAGATAACTGGCTTGTGAACATTATAATATCTCAGAGTTGGTGAACTAGCAATTTTCGGTTTCAGGACATCAAATGTTCTTTGGTGCTTTTCTAACCAAAACCATGATACGTCTTTACATGTCAGCTCTCTGAGTGGTGCTGAAGGTTAGCTGAAGTCTGGAATGAACTTGCCTAGGTAGTTAACCATGCCAAGAAAACATTGCAAAGCTTGAACATTGTCTGGAGCTGGCATCTTGAAAATGGCTGTTTGCTTAGAAGGACCTGGTTGTAGGCCTGAACTGGTAAATAAATGACCAACATAAGTAATCTCTTGTAGCCTGAATTTGCATTTCTGTGGGTTGAGCTTAAGATTCACTTGACGTGCTCTTTCCAGATAATTTCAGAGGTTTCTATCATGCTCAGATTCACCATTACCTCCTGCTAGTATGTCATCTACTATAGTAGCACAAGGATACCCAGAAACAATTTGCTCCATTGCACATTGAAAGACTTCACTTGCAGAATTTATTCCAAATGGCATTCTCAAAAATTGGTACCTTCCAAATGGAGCACTGAAAGTAGTTAGCAATGATGATTTCTTGTCAACCTGAATTTGCCAAAATAAACTCTTTGCATCTAAGACAGAAAAAACAGTGACATTTGGCATCAGAGCTGTGACTTCTTTGACTGTGCACATTGGATGATGAGGTCTTTTTAGTGCTTTGTTCAAATCTCATGGATCAATACATACTCTGATGTCATCTGAGCTTTTCTTATGTGCTAGCACCATGGAAGATACACATTCAGTAGGTTCATCAACTGGACAAATCACACCTTGTCGCACCATTTTATCTAACTCGGCTTTGACTCTGTTCTGCATAGCTATTGGAGTTTTCTGAACTGGCCTGATAAGTGGACTGATATCTGGGTCTAACTTCAATGAGTACACAACTGGAAGCTTGCCTACTTTGTCTTCAAAAAGAACAGCATAAGTAGAAAAAATATACTGGGCAAAATTAGAGTAGTGGTCTTTTAAGCTAACCTGATGGACTTCCTTATTAAATGAAAGCAGTCCCATTTTCAAACTGTCTCTGAGCCCTAATAATGACTGGAATATGCCTCTAGACCACATACAATAACAAGTCATAACTTCTCCTCAGCAGAGTAACATGAAAGCACTACTGTGCCTTCAGTCTGAATTTCTTCCCCACCATAAACACCAAGCTTTGCACACTTTGCCAAATCAAGCTTTTCACCATGGAATTACTGCACTGGCTCTGTTGGACAGTGGCGCAGAGAACTAATGGCTCTGCTGGACAGTGGCACAGGGAACTGATGGCTCTGCTGGATAGAGGCACAGGGAACTAATCTAAGGGGGTGGTGAAAGCCAACACATTCTGGCTAGGCTTATAAATGCCCTTGGGCAGATAGCCTAGTACTTTCCTATGAACCTATGAACCTATGACACACTCTAGCAAATATTTCTGCTGACATAACATTGCACTTGGAACCTATGTCAGCTTTGAGCTCTGTGGATTTTCCATTTATCCGAACAGTACAAAATACATCATTCTTTGCCCATAAATTTACTGCATTGATTGTTTCATGAAGCACAGACACACCATCAACATAAAAAGTAAGGTTGCAGCTTTCTAATTGATCAACTTGTTTCTTGAAATGTTCCCTTTTAATATAATAATGTGGGCCTTTTGATTTACAAAACCTCTTGAAATGATTCCACTTATTGCATTTGTGACATTGCTGACCAAAGCTAAACATTTTTCCCTTTTAGATTCATGATTTCCACCACAGTTATGACAGTTGGTAATGAAAGTGAGTGGGGCCCATATTTTGAGTTTGCTGACTCACTCTTATGCTTCACTGAGACAGTGTGAACTCTGGAATGTGCTGGAAAGTTCTGGGGTTTACCAATGGGTGCTGCAGGGGCTACAGTTGCTGCCATGTGCTTGGGCTTGTTTCTTTTAACCAAGTGCTAAATACTATCAACATGAGCTGTAGGAGTTACTGGAAGCATGCATCTCATTTGTAAGCATATTTGTCTAATTTTCTGTGAGCTTGTATATCTGACAAATCTCAATGGCCTTATTCAAAATTAAATCACTGTCACAAAGCAAACTCTTTCTCACAGCATTATCTTTAACACCACACACAAGTCTGTCTTTTATCAACTCATCCCTTAAATCACCAAATCTGCATGTTTTAGCCTTACTCCTCAAATCAGTTATATATGCTGCAAAAGTTTCACCAGGCTTTTGATCCCTTATATAAAATGTGTCTTTCCATTGTAACATTTGTCTGGGGGTTATGCGTGTCTCTAAATTTACATTATAAGCACTCAGGGTCCTCCCTTGACTCAGCCGGTACAACAATATGACAGTTTTCCAACCTCCAGCAAAGATAGCAGGTGCATACACAAATGAACACTCCCTTTCAATGTCTTCTGACCCAGCTAAATTAAGTAGAATAAATTACTTTGTATGGTCATCTTTATCAGAAAATGCTTGCTCAAACACTCTCCAGTTCTCTGCAATATTATTGTCAAACATTAAGTGCACTGGATTTTTGAAATCCATCTGTCATGCCCACAAAGTATGCACAAACACACTGAAAATATGGCCCTTGTAATTATGTATGAGCAAGCTGTTCTCACAGCACAGCTTGGATAACATTCAAATGCACAATAAACTCTTCGAAATAGAGTACTTAATGAAATATGCTCTGAAATGGCTGTATTTTGTGAAACAGCTTTACTGTAATACTGCACAAACATGCAAACACTTTATACACTTCTGATAACTTGGATATCTTTAATGAATATGAAAAATACATGCTTAGTGAAAATTCAGTAGTTTCCTCTTATTTTATTCATTTTATGCAATTCACACTATATTTCAAACATTTTCCATAGCAATTAGAATATTTTTATCAATATTGAACATATCGGTTTATTCAAATATCGTTTAGAGCGTTCTGTATGCCTCGTTTCATATTTTGTGAATAAGAAATTGTTTCAGCAAGTTTTAACATCTGAAATTTGTTTCTGACCTGTTTTGCGAATTATACATGCAGTAGGGATGATCTATTCCTCTATACCCCTCCAATACCAACTCATGCCTCTTGGACACAAATTGAAGAAACTGGAACTCTTTTTGGCAACAAGTCATTTTGCCATGCTTCTTTTAACACCATGCTCTTTTAGACATGCCTCTTCTGACACCATGTCACTTGTCCCTCTCTAACATGGATGACAAGCAGGTAGGGTAGTTATTTAGATGCTTCATTACATAGAAACACATCAGGATGGATAGCAGCATCATAAAATATAAACAAACTGATTAACAGACAGACCTTACATACATACATACATCTCAACAGCTTACTACAAAATGGCAGTCAGGCTCGCATGTGCTCAGTATTTATACACTTGTGCAAGCCATTGGGTAGCTTCTTAAAGGTACATACACACACATTGATCTACACTAACAAGTCAAAACAAGTACTAACTTTGGTTAGTCTGGATAAGAATAGTGCATTTGATTCAGTTAATTGTGAGTACTTACTATTAGTATTGGAGGAATATATTTTTTCAAACAATTTCTTACAATTAATCAAACTTCTCAATGAAAACTCCTTTGCATACAGTAATATTGGCTCATATACTTCCCAATCGATCATGATTATTAAGGGTACTAAACAGAGGTGTCCCTTGTCCCCATTCCTTTTTGCTGTAGTTATGGAAAATATATAATCTGCAAATTATATAAGATAAAATAAAAATATCAAAGGCATACTAATAAATAATGATTTAATCCCCAAAATACAATTATCTGCAGATGACATCCTATTAACTTTGACTGATTCCAATTCTTCTCTTATTGCAGTATTCCAAGAATAGTAATATTCCAGAAGAAATTGGGACTCAGTTTTAATGAGAATAAGACTAAAATACTACCTGTTAATTACAATATTAATAAAATATATAAGAAATTACATAAATACATTGTGAAATATGGTAAAATCACTTACTTAAAGATAATATATGATAATAATAAATATATAAATAATATTAAACATATGACAACACTTAATTATAATAACTTAAATTCCATAAAACAAACTCTTTAAATGGATTTTTTTCACTATAGAAGAAAGGTTCTCCTTAATTAAGATGATTATCCTTCCTAAATTCCATATATAATACAATCTTTATCTGTCCCACTCCCAAAAATATAAAAGAGTATAATTCTTTGTTTATGAGATTTTTATGTTTTCTAATAAGCCTAGATTGCCTTTAAACCATCACATTAGAGACTGGACATCAGGTGGTATTGGTCTTCCAGGTTTAGAATTATATTAAGACAAGAATTGCTTGATAAAATAACAATTATAATGCCAAATGGAAAGATATCCAGAGAAGTATTTGGTGTAAATTCAATAACTTAACAAAAATCATATCATACTAAAATAGCTACTAATAAATTTCATTAGTTAGTAAAAGACTATTTTATAGAAAACAAAAACAAACCAGTTATGTCTGATTATATTAATATGATAACAACCACCTTTAAAATTTTCATTTTCAGGAACCCTGAATAGAAAGCATGGATTTTCTTTGCATTTCCAGTTGCCTACAGTCAAAGTAGTATTAATACATTTAATTTAGCAACCATGACTACATTTAAAGACAAAAACCTGTTATACCCATATCAATTACTAGACAATGGGGAGTTACAAAATGTTGATCATACCATTAATAAGTCTGAGTTAAGCAAAGACATGGGGTTAGAAATTCAAAACTGTAAACAACTGGTTGAACATAAGATTAATCTAATGCAACCAATAGTTAGAAATTCTTTCCCCACATTCATCGAATTACTCATTATTCTGCACCAGAATATAATTAGAAAAGGATTTCTAGCTAAAATATATAAAGTACTTAAGAAAGAAACAGTATGTCAGAGAAAGCTATTGGGATTATTTTAGACTTGTTAATAATAACACTCCCACAAGTGAAGAGGATAAAAAAACTAATACTCCAGTCTTCAAAACAATCTACTTCATCACTAAGGTGGGGGATATTCTCTTGGAAGCTCTTACATAGAGCCTTTATCACACCACATAGAGTTGAATTGATGTTTAATAAATACATAGGATGCTGGAGATGTAAACTAAATGTTAAAGCTGACTGGAAGCATATGTTATACGATTGTATAAAACTTTAAAACATATTGGGATAATATGAATTCTGTCTTACAGTTTGTTTTTAATGATAAATTTATGCTGACCAAATCTCTTATTTTATTTCATACACATATTCCCACTTGTATCATGAAAATAAAATTCCCTCTTCTATGGAGAATCTTAATATTAGCAAGAAAAGTCATAACCAACAACTGGAAGAATTAGACTACTCCTCCTATGAAGGAATTTGTACACTTGGAAACTGAAGTTTGTCATCTTGAACGTATCACGATCAAGACAAGAACATCTAGAATCACCTCTTCATATAATATGTGGTTGAACATCAAAGAACTGCTGGATGAACAGATTTTAATAATTAACTAACAACTACTGTTTTCTCATTTCTTTTTCTGTTTAAAAAGCTTTGTTTTATAGTAGGCACTATTGTAAATTGTTATTTTAGTTCTTTATTTTGGTTCTTTTAGATGCGTATATTTGTTTTATAATATGTCTATTATCATATATTAATGTTTTATTGTTAAAAGTTCCAATAAAAAACAACTGAGAAACAAAAAGAAAAATCATTTCCCTAGTTAAACCAACTTGTTCACCCGGCATCATTGACAGAGCAGTCTGCAAGGAATCTTAAAGTCTTCCAACTCATTACATTCCCAGAAAATATATTCCCAGTTACCTCTTTCTTTCCCACCACACCTTCATCATGTGTTGTCTACTTTAGGAAAAATTCTCTGGAGTCTACTTAGGGTATAAAAATGTCTGTAAACATTTCCAAGCAAAAATCATAAATCTTCTAGATTCTGCTGCATATTTGGGAGACATACACATATCCCCATTGTTTCTTTGTGAATTGCTTATCCAGTCTCTCTTCCAAATCCTTTCTAACCTCCTCTGATTGATTCTTATAGTTATCATACAATATTTTATATGCTCTAATAATTATTCCTTTTTAATGGCAGTTTCTGTTCTAGATTATATTAAACTCTCTACCAGTGCTGGTCTTTTGTTTAGGACCCCCTATTTTTTTTCTCTTTGCCTATACTCTGATGTCAATCCTTGGTAGGGAAGGCAATCTCTAACCTGCAGTCCAAATAAATTCTTGGTGTCTTCCTATTACCTTTCCCTCTCTAGTTATTTGCTCCCAGTACTTTGGTTCCTTTGCCAAGTTTCTCCAATAAATTCCAGTCCCCTATTGCTTGTTGTCTGTATCCCTACTTGCAGTCATTCCTATCAGCAGAATATCATTCCTCCAGTCCTGTGTTGGCTTAGTACTTAGAATGATTTCTGCTACTTTATGAATATAATATCCTGTATGATTATTATTATCCTTAAAGATCGGCATTCAAAATCCCAGTCTCTCTTTGTTTCTTGAACTCCCCCCCCCTGTTTCATCATCATCCCTTTCCACTTAGAATTACATGTTTCTGCTTGTGCTATGTATATGAGCCTTAACTGTGTAGCTCTAAATACCTCTTTAAATCGGGTAATCCCACTCTATCCTGTTCTATTGGAAGAATCATCTTATCCCACTTGACTCTTGCCATCTTCCCCTCCCATATAAAATCCTTCAGCTCTTTATTACCTGCTATCCACAACTTCTCCTCTGGTTGATAAAAATATGCCTGACCTGTGTTTAAGACTAAAGGGACTAAAAAGCATTTTAACTTCTTGTATTTTCCCATCCATATCCATACAAAAGAGCTTCCAATTTCTCACTGTTTATATTATCTTTTGTTTAGTCTCTTCCCATATATCCTTAGCTGCCACACTGGAATCATTTTTAATCCATACTCCTAAATACATTTTAACATATCCACATAAATATGGATTTTCCCTAACTAATTCATGTGTGAGTACATAATTTACCACTATTGCCTTTGTTTTAGCTTTGCATTTGGAAAAGATCTGAAACTGTCTCAAAATGTTCCACAAAACTGTAATGTCCTTTTCTGGTTTTCTCAGGTATAAAATAATATCATCTGCAAATTCAGCCAGCTTTTCTTGACTGCCATACCAATTATATCTTTGAGTTTCTGAGTCTCTTATTTTCTTTGCCAGTAGTTCTAAATATAATGCAAATAACAAAGGGGAAAGAGGAAACCCCAGTCTGGTTTGTCTGCTCAAGCAGAAATTATTTAAAAGGAACCCACAGATTTAAATTTTTGCCTCTGATCCCTCATATATCCTCCTAATTAACCTTATAAATTTATCAGAGGAATGCAAATGTCTATTGCCCTGGTCATAAAGTCCCAGCTTACTCTGTCAAATGCTTTCTCTACATCATGACCCATCAACAACAGTGGTATTTTCTTACATTCTGCTTCCCTCTGGATCATCAATGTTCTGTCAATGTTATCAAATGCTTACCCCCCTCCACAAAACCACATTGATGCATATCTATCAATTTTGGAACCACTTTTGCCATTCTTTTATCCATTATAGACATAAACACTTTATAATCATGGTTTAGTTTTGAAATGGGCCTGTATGAAGCTGGATCTGTTGGACCTTTACCCTCTCAAGCTATTACAGCTACCACCAGTTTCTTCCAGGATGTTGGTACTTCTCCTCCTCTTAAAATACTGTTAAACAAAACTTTCCATATCTTTAGCAGTTTTTCCCTCCTAGCTTCCAAACTTCCACAGAAATACTATCTATTCCCTGGGACTTTCCTGTAGATTGGTTATACATCACCATTTTTATCTCATCTCCTCCTACCTTTTCTTGATTTCCATATTTCTTTGCTTTATACAGACTTTCATAGAATTTACAAAATATTTCTCATATCTCTACAGGAGCTGTTTTTACCTTCCTTGTTATAGGCTCCCTAAGCTTGTTGACAGCCCTTTCTACTTTCTGTTGCCTGAGCTATTGTGCTAAAAGTTGTTTGTGCTCTTGTGTTATTATCAAAAAACACCTGCTTAACAGCAATAATTCTAAACTCATGCATATTATTTAGGTAATCCTTTATTTTCTGTTTAGCATTCTGCAGTAGTTTCTCTTCTTGTTCTGTGAGATTCCCCTTATTCTACAATACTTTAACATTTGTCAGTCTCTCTAAATAATTCTTGTTACTTCTTAACCATATTACCCTTTCTTTTATTTCCACCCTATTTTAAACTGCCTTTTAATTTTATCCCACTCCCTAGCTATATTTTCATAAAAAAATTCTATCTTTTCTAATTGCTCCTGAAGAACTTCCACTACCCATTGCTTAAATTCCTCTCTTTTCGGTAGATAGATGGGAAAGCACCAGTGTCTCATTTTTATTTCATTACCCTGTGCTTTTATTTAATTATTATTAGAGCATGATCTGAAATAGCTATTGGGTGTATATCAAGACCTTCAATTAAATGCACATGTTCCTGTGAAATGTAAATTCTGTCTAGCCTAGCCCAGTTTTTGTAGCTTGGGAATAATATGTAAATTCACTCCAAACTCCTAGTACTGAATTCACATCTCCCATGCCAAATATTTTTATAAATTTCTTCAAAAGTCTACCCTCCTTTGTTAGACTTTCCCTTTTGGGCCCCCCAGACACATATTCACCATGGCAAATCAAATTCCAGCCCCCACATATAATTAATATTCCTTGATGAAAGTTGATTATTTCTCCCAGAATTTTCTTAAGCTCCATTATAGCCATTTTAGGTGGAATATAAACACATGCCAATGAAATCCTCCTCCCTTGCCAGCAGCCCCTTAGTACTACATATCTACCATTATTATCTTTTTATCCTTTTCTATCACTGTTGGAGCTCCCCTTGCAATTACTGAGTACTCCTCTTTCCCTTTGTCCCAGGTATTCCACTGAATAACCATCCTGAAACATTTCTTTATCATTCACATGTTCATTCTTTCCAAGTGAGTCTCCTGCAGCATAAGTGTTTGTAGTCTACATTTTTAATCTAGTTCTGTAATCTTTCTTTTTTGTATTTATCTGTAAGACCATTAATATTTAAACACATTACAGAAAGCATCATTGTTTTAAAAAGTTATTATTTCCACCTTTTATGTATAACAGTTTTTTTTGTTAAATGTCTAGTTCTAGCTATTGTGCTACATGCATACACTGTCTGGCAGGTTGAACTTTTATAGAGTTGTTTCTTGTCATATCCATTTCAGCCTGTCGCATCTTACAAAACTTTTTGTATTGAAAGCTCTCAAAAAACACACACCCAATACCCCCTAAAACCCATTAATGTAATACTAACACACAGTACTATGTACATCTTCAAATATTGAAGTTTTACCCTACTAATAAGAAAACATACCCCCAAACTGACAGCCGCACTCACTGACTTGACTTAACCTAAAAGAAAGGTTAGTCATGCTAAGACACATGGTGCAGCCTGTGCTTCTAAAAAGTGCTGTCTAGTTTTGTCTTATCTTTATAGCTCTCCTAGTTGGTAAAACACTTGAATGTTTTCAGAGAACATTATATCTTAACCATTTCTCTTTATTAGATTGTCTCCTGGAGACATGAGGACCAGGTACAGAATTGTTACTAAGCATACATGTATGTGTTAAAAAAGCCTTATAATGTTCAATATTCTTTTTTCATTTAGTTACTTTCTCTTAAAACTTGTTACTAGTTCAAACTAAAGGCCTTAATCCAGTTATTTCCCCATGTAAAAATGAGAAAAGAACATTATTTTTTCTTTTGTCATGCTCTTTTAACCAGACTTTACTTTACATTGCAGTGCTTACATTTCTTAAAACTGAACAAGGAGAAAGAAAGAGGAAGGAAGAGAGAAAAAAACAGGAGCACCTGTTTACAATATTATCCCCATTACACTTAAAAACAAATGAGAAAACATTACTTTATATCATGCAAAGAAAATCATACACTATAAAACAGTAATATTAAAATTTGTTTTACTTACAGTTAACTTTCTCACTTTTTACCACTCTCCTAAGTATTTTACCAAACATTAAAGATTTGAAGTACGGCATATACTTTAGAGTCCACACAAGTCCAAAAAAGTCCACTATTTCCAGATTTTCTTGTTCTGCCATATTTTACAAATATAATTATTGCTTTGTAATCCCACATTTGTCAGTTTCCAAGTTACTGGTTGTATTCCTGTTCATCTCCATCTCCCAAATCCTGTCTCTTCTTCATTTCCAATGTACTCTCGATTCTTACAGTCAACTCTAGTGCTCCCTTCCTTCTTTTCAGCATTCTCCATTTAAACATTGGAAAAGGTTTCATTGACACAGCCTTTCTGTGGTCTTTATTATCAGAAGAACAAGAAGCAGAATCTCCTTCTCTTTCCAGGCTCACTTTTTGTTTGACAAAGTTTTCTATTTCCTCCTTAGCATGTACTTCATAAAAACATGATTTTGTCCATTTTGTCCCTCCAGGAAAGAATATTTTGAAGGTAGCTGGGTACAGCAGTTTGAATCTCACACATACTTCTCGACATTCCCTGGATAGTGTAATAAATTTACTCCCCATCTGCCTGGTGTACAATGAGTAATCATTCTCTACAAATACTCTGCTGTCTCCCACTTTTAGTACTTTGTCCTTCTGCCACAGTTTTGTCAGAATCAACTCCTTCTGCTGGTAGGATTGCATCTTTACTAATAAAGGTCTAGGTTGCTTTCTCATAGCCAGGTTTTGAGCATACACACAATGTTCCCTTTCAATTAACAAGTCCTGCTGTGGAATACAAGTCCAATTGCTTATTTGTGCTTTCATAAAATTATACAGCCTGTTCCTTCCAGATTCTCTGGTACAGCTGAAAATCTTGGCTTTTCACTATGTGCTCTGTCCTCTAATTCTATTATTTTTTGAAGCATCTCTTCTTGAGCAGTTTCATATTCAGCCAGTCTTTTCTTCATTCTCTGATGAAAGTGAGGTGAGAAGAGGTAGAGTATTGTAGAAAGTGAGGTAGAAGGGGTGTGATAAAAAGTAAGGTGAGGTATCTAGCCATTCTGTGTGCTGACGGATGGGTAGAAGTCCCTTGTAGCAAGAGGCAGTACAGAACCTAATGAGTGATTTTAGAATACACAGTTATTGGGTACTAAATTTAGCCATAATTATTAAAACAATGACACACAAATGATTTGGGTGTGTTTTTAGCAGGTGTTTAATGCCATTGAGAAATGTTGTTGATCTAATGTCCTGAGGGATATTTTTTCAGTATTCAGGTACTATTTCTGTGAATGTTTTTTCAGAAATTGTTAAGGTACATGGTTAGCCTAATAAGGATGTTAGGGTCAGAATTTCTAAGACAGCAAAATTTGCTTCAGTGAGAGGTGAGATTTTTAAGTGGGAGACAGTATGATCATTTAATAATTTATATGTCCTAGCATTCAGGATGGAAGTGGCCCTAACCTCCTAGAGAGAGATTTGCATTTTTTAGTGTTAAGCAGTGATGGTCAGGAGAAGGAACAAGGTCTATAAAGTGTAAACTCTTATTTTATGTTCTTTCGAGGAGTTTTGAATTTTGAGGGTAGGAGTAGCATTAGTATTAGTACCTGTGAGTAAGGTAGTTCAATGGGGTTTGCCCTTTTGCCCACCCTTACATGTGTGGTAACCCTAACCCTACCTTATCCATGCCCTTAACTCTAACCCTATACATTAGGTCACTTTATGCCTTTTCCCTCATAGTACAGCTGTGCAGACGTTGTTAGTGATCTGTTATTGTTTTTACTTGAGTTAGCAGTCACAGAATGATACTGTTTGTTTAGTTTTGCAGTTGGTTTAGTTTTGAGGATTTATGTTTGTAATCATTTGTTTAATCAGCATGCATGCAGTGATATTTTGTGTATTGCAACATTAGATAGTATTATACTCAAGTTAAATCATGTTTTTATCAACCAGGAAGATGTTGAGAATGACAATTTATAAAGAGTTGAAGGAATTTATTTGGGAGGAGAAGATGGCAAGGGTTAAGTGGGATTAAATGATTCTGCCTACAGAACAAGGTGATTTGTAGTTACCTGATTTGAAAAGGTGTTTTAAAGCTATGCAATTAAATCTCATATACATAATTCAAGCAGGTTATATATCAAAGTAGGAAAGGATGATGATATAATGGGGGAGTTTTGGAGACAGAGACTAGGATTGTGGATGCAAGTCATTAAGGAGAATAATAACAACTATATAGAATATTGATTTACCTTCAGTTGGTTATCTAACACAAATGTCGACATGTAAGAATTTAAAAAATTCTTGCACCTGTAGACATATTGTCTCAAACTGTAGACCTTTGCTGGTGAAAAAAATATTTTCAACTTAAAAAAAATAATAATAGTAATAATAAAATAAAAATAAATAAATTACAACAATCAAACCAATTGTCCTCACTGTTTCAGATGAGCTTCTGCTGTGGCTGATTGTACTATGCAAAGATCATTTACTTCCCACCCTTTGCTATCGGGTCTATATTATCTTATAGAAAAGCCATTCTATCAAACGGCTTTTCATCAACCCCTAAAACGTGAAGTCCCATTACAGCGCTAATTTGGCTGTTCGCTGGAATGGGACTTTGCTTATTAACGGTCGATGAAAAGCTGTTCGATGGAATGGCTTTTCATTAACATAATATAGACCCTTGCTATCTATGCAGCCATAATCTGTCCTCTAGCACAGTGCCCACACTGAGGAAGAAAGCATAGTAAAATCAATTCCTAAGCAATCAAAACCTGAAGGGTCTAATGACTTTAGGCCAATTTTAATCCTACCTGCTCTGTGTAAAATCTTTTAAAAAATAGTCTTCACCAAATTTAGAAAATACACAGAAAAATACAGTACCGTTTCCACACATCAGCATGGCTTCTGGGTTGGCCGTAGTACCCTGGCAGCCATATACTCCTTCACTAATGATATCCTTATGAACATAGACTAGGGACTTTTTAACAGATGCTAGCATCATAAACCAGACAAAAGCCTTTGATTTGGTGATTCAGCAACACAAACTCAAACTCCATGTTTCATATTGTAACCTTGTTTATATCTTACCACCACTATTTATGGTGATAATTATACTACTAACCTTTTCTCTGTAAACTACAACTTTGATTTTTTTTTCTTTAAATCATTTTCTGGGTTGAGCCTGCACACAGTCCAGTAGACCAATGCTCTGCCCCAGTTAACAAATGTAAAATAAAATAAAATAAAACATTATATTAAGCTCCCTTAGTTTGGAATCAGCCATGACTGTCTTTCATGGTCCAGAAACGTTTTTGGACAGGAGAAGCTTTAAAGTTTAAATTAGATCCTACTTTCCTCATTCCCCACCCCTAATCAAAGGAAAACCTTAAAGATACTCTTATTCCCTCTATTTTTCATCATCATCATCATCATCATCATCAACAACCCCATTTTTACCATATTCTACAAGAAGCTAGGGTATTGTGTCAACTATTGCCATCTCTCTCAGTTCAACCCCACTCTCCTATCATCTTCGACAGTCATACTTGACTGTCTAAGGTCTTCTCTCATACAGTCCTTCTATCTCTTTGATGGAGTTCCTCATTTCCTCTTGTATTCTTCCTATCTGTCCCAAATCTTCTTCACCAAATTGTCTTCTGCTTTCCTACGTATGTGACCAAACTACTGTAATCTATTCTCGTTGACCTTCTCTGCAATTGGAGCTACTTGGACATCTACGCTGACGTTCTCATTTCTTCGCCTGTCCCACAGTATACATCCTCCAACACATCTCAGGGACTTCATTGCTATCAGCTCTGGCTTCCTCAATAGCTCTGCTTTCACCAAGTTTTTGTACCATACAGTAGTACTGGTCACACCGCTATTTTATACACCTTACTTTTCAGCTTCTTTGGCATTCTTCTGTCACACACTACCCTAACACATTGTGCCAGTTGGCTATAGCCTCTCTGATTCTAGCTTTGACCTCCTCATTCTGACTTCCTTTCTCCTTAAACAACCCTCTCAGATACTTGAAGCTGTTAACCTGTTCCACTATTTCTCTTCTATCTCAATTATCAGCTTCTTTTGATTTCCCCCATTTGTTGCCATTGCAACTGTCATATATGTACTTAGTTTTACCACTATGCCTTCAGTTTTTGTATTGCATTCCATTCCCCAGCCTTTGCTGAAGTTCTTGCTCAGAGTCTGCCTGTAATTTCACATCATCTGCACATAGCAACTTTGTTGATCTGCTCCCTCCTACTTGTTTGCTAATGTAATCCATCACCAGTATAAACAGCAGTGGGCTCAGATCTGAATCCTGATGCACACCCACTCCCACTGGGAATCCCTCTAATTTTCTCCCTACTTATTAATCACCTGACCATGGCTCCCACAGCTCAATATCATTCTATACACAGATGACATGGTCATTACAGAGGCAAGCCTTCTCCATCTGCCATTAAAACAAAACTTGAAGATCTTTCTCTCCTAACTGGCTACTCAAAAAATTATACTCATTTCCAAGAAGACAAAATCTATCATCTTCAGTACCATACAAAAACTGTTTCACCATCCCCACTGACTGGATCATTCAGCTTAGCAACCAACTACTCTTAGAAACTATCATTCATTTCAAATACCTAGGTATAGGGACTGATTAATAAAACCTTAACTTTCAACACAGGATCAAAGGAGAATACTTAGGCTAACAACTTTAAAGAGCCCTTTTCCAAGAAATATTAGAAAGGTATTGGTCCCTTAGGTTTTATGGAGGGGGAAATATGAACTTAGGCATGAGAGTGGTCAAGCATTTATAAGCTTCCGCTCTCTAATAGAGACAAAGGTGCCAGACCTGGGCATACCTCTCAACCTCTTACAGCAAGAAATCTGGACAAAGCCATAAATAACTGGGGGGGGGGTGCAAAGGCCCCCTAAGAATAGGGACTTTTTTTTTTAAATATTGCTCTTACAAACATAGGAAGTTGACAGAATAACAGGTTTTGCATCAGCATGTATTTTCTGGTGGGTATGAAGTTTGAAACTCAACTGTATGTCATTATTTCCTGACTTCAATCCTCAATGATTTGCCATAAAACCACAATTTTAGGAGGAAACAGCCCAAACATATGAGGCAAAAATCTGGAAATTCTGTGAAAATCTGGACAGATGAGAGGTATGGACTTGTGGTAAATGTATGAATTCCCCATCCGCTGATCCAAGTTTCACTTGAATAAGGGCAGGGAAGAACTTGGATGGGAACTCTATTTTAGAGACGGTGTAGCCTCTCACACCCATACCAGTCCCTCCAGTATGTCCTGTTTATGTTGCAGGTGAGGTTTAAGTCCCAAAATCAGGTGTTTCTGATACTGTTTGTGGATGTGCAACAAGTCCATTAAAGCTGTATCAGAGCACACTTTGTAGACCAGGTATAGGCTGCATCTCAGCAGTCTGTAGAAGAATGAGTATAGCAACTGAAAAATTATATTGAGCTCTCTCTCTCTGCTGCTTACTGCTTGCTCTTGCTGTGGGATTTGAAGTCTTCTTAAGACCCTCAGTCTTGCTGGCTGGATTCTGTCTTTAAGAGCAGTAACCAATAACTTTTATAATAAACCAAACTGGACAAACGTTTCAGCTTAAAAGTACTGTTCCAACTTTACTTCTCATATAGTACAGATGATGTGAGAGATATAACATTTACCTCAGGACACCAAATATATCCCTACCATACCCCTAACAACTAGATTTAATACAGACTATACATATTTTAGTTAAACTCACACCCTCTTTTTTTTGGAAAGATACTTCATTGATGACACAAATGCTAACACATCTGTTCTTGTGCAAATGATGATAAGTAAACTGTCTTCAAGAAAATACCTTGTAAACTGTCTTCAAGAAAATGCCTTGTGGATTCTGTAAATGCTGATAAGTAAACTGTCTTCAAGGAAACGCCTTGTGGATTAGAAAAGCATGTCCTGTTGTCCAGTGAAAGCAGATTACATTCTTGTCACATCTGTAAGAAGTTCAGCTTTCTTGATGTGTGTGTAATACACTTATAAGCAAGTTCCTTATTTTTTTAAGCCACAGTCATTTAGTATGGTTGCTGATCACATATTACTAAACTCTGTTTCTGCATTTAAGCAAGCTTTTTCTTTCAGCATATTTAGAACATAATTAATTTTAGCCTTAAATTCATAATATCTAACAATTCCCTCTGTTTTTAAACATACTCAAAACATTTTATACTGATATGTATTTTTTATCACATTATATAGAAAACACAAGAAACAAACTTTTAGTCTTCTTTTGATCAAAATGCAATTTTACATAGTTAATACAATGATATTAAGTATTACTACCAAAACTGAATGTATTTAACAACTTTTTCTTTTGCAGACCATTCTGTGAAATTATTTTATCAGTTATGAGCTGTGTCTGCTTTAGTTTAATTTGATTAATTTATTCCTTTGCAATTACAGAATTTAATTTATGACTTAGAACTTGCAACTGTTGAATTAACTATTAGTGACAAGAACCATGTGCTACTGCAAGCATTTATACACTACTGAAAATATACAGTTTCAATGTCATTTCAACCATAACATTGTGTTCATGTCTTTGAACTGCCCATTAACATCTTGGTAAAGTACTGAACTGGGCTTAGATAATAAATATTTGAAAGCAATTCTTTTACTGGGGTAAAACCAGTGTTATTACAACTTGACAAATTACTTTTAAACTTATTACAATGTATTCTGTTCAGTATGTATTTACACAGTCTGTTTGCTATTCATGCATTTCAATTTAGCAGCTGTCCTGAACCCAATTTTTTAAAACATGGTTTTTCACACATATTCATTGCTAGGCATTAATTTAATTTGTACTAAATTCTTCTGTATTTGTACATACAAAGACTATAAAGTAAATTTAGTCTAATCTTACAAATTTAATAGCATTAATATTAAGCAAAATCTTGGAAAATGTTTATGTCTCTTTAGAAATATCTAGTGGAATTGGCACCAAATGCATATGTCCTGTTATTTTAAACTACATACTCAGCAATTAAAAATATTCATGCTTTTTTATACCAACATTGTCTTGCCAAAAACATATTAAAAATAGTGTCCAATCTTGTTCAGTTTTTTACATATCTTTACTCTTGTATAGCTGTAATCAATTTTAAGCCATCTCTTGTTTTTTTTAAAACCATCTCTTGTATAACTTTACAGTTTAACAGGTTGTAAATACAATTTAATACTAAACAATACAATAACCATTATGATAGCTATTAACAACTTGTAAAATATCTTATCCTGTCAGGTTTAATCTGTGTTTAATAACTAGAATGACAGCTATATGCCAGCCCAACACTTTGGTTATACATTTATTTTATTAGGTTACCAAACTATAGACCTTTGTCTGATTTGATCATCTTTTCTGTTGCCTTTGCTGTCTACTTCTACTAGTAGTAGTTATTTGCACCCTCCTGACTACTTTATTTAAACTGTATGTATACTATAACCCATCTGTTGGCTGTACTTGATGTAACCAAGTTTTTTTTTTTTTTTTTTTTTTTTTTATCAGTGACATATATACACAATTGTGATGTTTTATTATAATTACCAAATAGTGTTGCATGTGAACATTTTAACAATTATGTTTTAAATAATAAGTTTTTAGAAAAACTCAAGCCACTTGTCTAGCAGTCTTGTTTCTTATCTTATCTTTTCAACATTTCCTGTAACTATTCATCCAGTTTAGGAAGGTCTGAGCTAGCTTTATTTCAGTTAACCCTTTTTAGCATTTTTCCTTTAATCATCTGTTAGTAAAATGCTGTTATAAAACACTTAGTATTATATTTGTGATTTGCATAACTATGCAAACTAAAGTAGTTTACATATTTTTTAACTTTTGATTTCAGTATTTTTATTTATTTATTTAACTATTTAACTGTTCTGACATTCATTTTACAAAGACTGTTTGACTAATACCATCTGTGATTTTATTTCTTTTTAAAATTCAGAACTTTAACTGTTTGGTGTGGTGTTACTATACAATTATAAAAAAAATGTAAAAAAAAATAGATATTAGCTTAACAAACACATTTATATATTTACATTATTTATATTTGCTGTTGTCTGCCTGATATTCTTGTGTGTTGTATAAAAAGAAAATACATGCATGTCAGTCCTGTGACTTTAAATCATTACTCTTATTAACTATTTTTATTTAATTTTTATATACAAGAACTGTTTTGTTTACCTTTTGACTATGCTATGAGAATGTCAGTCATATGCTCTACTTAGTACTGATAAATATATTGCTTTAATTGAATGGAAGTTTTAAAAATATTTGAGAATGATTTGTCAGATCCTATCATCCTACCATGTAAGCTTAACCATTTTCAAAACACAAACATATTATAAAATATATTTCTTTTGCACAGATCAGCTGTAGTTTCCTACTCTTTTCCAATGTATGAAGGAAGTCAGTCTCTGTCAGTTCAGCTAATCTATTTTCTTCATCTTGTAACTGTTGTTTAAGAGTCCCCTCATGGTCTGCCTGATATGTCTCAGGAACCTGTTCTGCTGAATCTGAAACTCCTATGCACTTTTGAAAAAATGTTTGTATAACTTGCCTAAACTTCCTGAACACATTGTGTCTCTTTTTTAGAAGTTTACTACATTTTTTTGTAACAAAATGTACTAGTGGTTCTATCAGTAACTGATTTGACTCACATGTGGGGACAGGACATAACTGTTTAACATCTGAATATAATGAAAACACTTTAGCCTTAGTTAATTCTTTATCATGAACAGATCTGTCTTCACAGTCTATTGTTTTAGCAACATCATGTAATACTTTTTTATGACATAATACACAAAATGCAGTTTTTGTTGAATCACACAATAAACATTTGTCATATTTCACATGGTTTTCTTTGAGATACCAGTTAAATATTGTAATACATTTGCATAATGCCTTACTATCAACCTGCCCTAATAAGGTTTTATATTTACTAATGTGCTGTGTATACCAACATTGCAATTTACTATCCATACTGTCTAATTAAACATCCAAACTGTCTAAATAGCAACCATACTAAAAAATGTGACATAGAAAAAAGTCTTACCAGCGAGCAAGAAAAGAGGTGATCAGGCTGTTGTTGCAGATGGCTGGAAATTTTTCAAAGTCACTTGAGAAGCTGGGAAAGCACAACAGGCAGTGGACTGATGGGCTAGTGGATACCCCCCTTTTCTTTAGCGAAATTATGGCACTGCGACTGGAACTTCTGTCTCACTCCGGATGTAGATGTCTAAAAAACTTTACTACTGCAAGCTGCATAAACTGGAATACTTCTGTTCAGAATTGACACATACGTACAAATGTTAGTTACTGCAATTTAACTGAAGTAACCCTCTGCAGGGCTTACCATCACTCCCCCTGTGGTTGAATGCAGAGTGTAGGTTCAGATGCAGGCTAGCTTGCCATTGAAAAAATATATGGTGCTAGTCACTCAGCTGCCTCGCCATTGAAAAAATATATTTTGAGCATTGAAAAATTATATTGAGCTCTCTCTCTCTGCTCACCGCTGCTTACTGCTTGCTCTTGCTGTGGGATTTGAAGTCTTCTTAAGACCCTCAGTCTTGCTGGCTGGATTCTGTCTTTAAGAGCAGTAACCAATAACTTTTATAATAAACCAAACTGGACAAACGTTTCAGCTTAAAAGTACTGTTCCAACTTTACTTCTCATATAGTACAGATGATGTGAGAGATATAACATTTACCTCAGGACACCAAATGTATCCCTACCATACCCCTAACAACTAGATTTAATACAGACTTTTTATACATATTTTAGTTAAACTCACACCCTCTTGGTTTTGGAAAGATACTTCATTGATGACGCAAATGCTAACACATCTGTTCTTGTGCAAATGATGATAAGTAAACTGTCTTCAAGAAAATGCCTTGTAAACTGTCTTCAAGAAAATTCCTTGTGGATTCTGTAAATGCTGATAAGTAAACTGTCTTCAAGGAAACGCCTTGTGGATTAGAAAAGCATGTCCTGTTGTCCAGTGAAAGCAGATTACATTCTTGTCACGTCTGTAAGAAGTTCAGCTTTCTTGATGTGTGTATAAGCAAGTTCCTTATTTTTTTAAGCCACAGTCATTTAGTATGATCACATATTACTAAACTCTGTTTCTGCATTTAAGCAAGCTTTTTCTTTCAGCATATTTAGAACATAATTAATTTTAGCCTTAAATTCATAATATCTAACAGCAACAAGGCTTTGAAGTGGTCTGCATAGGACTTGTTTTCTAAACCATGCATTCTTTTTGTGAGGAACCTCTGTGGACACTCCAGTTGTTGCATATGCTTGGTCAGGTACATGCCAAAAAGGGCACTGTATTAAATGATCAGTCTTATGAGGGCAGAGTACAATGGAACAATGACATTTTTGGACCTGGATGCCATACTCTTGCTTATAAGTTGTGCAACATAAAATGATTTCCTTGTGTACACCACCTAGCTCTCTCTTAGCTAGCTACAATACAAAAAGTCAGAAAATTCCCCAGCCCTTAACAACTTCATACAGTATTAATCACCCAATAGGATTCTACATTTTAGGGAAAAATCACTAATTACTATAACTGAATCATCTAATACTGCAGGTGACACTCTATATTCAAAGAGTGTACATAAACTATGGAACCACATCCCACCACCAGTAAAATCCATTCAGAATGCAAACTCTTTTAAAACATAACTAAAACTTCCCCCATCAAATCAGTGGATCTGGTTCAAAGGTTCATAGGTAGGTACTAGGCTATTGGCCCTTGAGCATAATTAAGCCTAGCCAAAATGTTTCGGCTTGCACCTCCTGCGTGGTTTAGTTACCTGCACCACTGTCGAGCAGGGCCACAGAAATGATTCCCGGGGTGAATTTCCTGTTCCCCATCCATTCATCAAGATTCTTCTTGAAGAGCGCTAATGAGGAGCTCTGCCTCACATGTATGGGGACCTTATTCCAGAGCAAGGGGAGTCTGTGGGACTTGAATCTGTCCCTCCAACAAGTCCTGTTTATTGTTGAGGTCAGGTTAAGGTCCCTAGAGCATGTAGCTTGGGAAGATTGGATTTTCCTTAGGTGGAGCATTTCCAGCAATTCGGGGTTTGACATAGCCTTGTATGTCAGGCAGAGATCACCTCTGAGTAGCTGGTATGCAACTGAGTACAGTTGAAGTTTTTTTAGTCTGGTGGAATAGGGCATCTGTTTTAGGCCTATTATCCTCTTGGTGAGGTATTTTTGAGGCCTCTCCAGTTGTTGCAGGTATCTAGTAAGGTACATCCCAAATGGGGCATTGTACTCAATAATGGGTCTAATGAATGATGAGTAGAGGGGGACAATAACTTCCTTTTTTCTAGATGCAAACCCCTTTGTGATGAGGTGGGCATTGCAGAAGGATTTTTTAACCACTTTAGCGATGTGGTTATCGAAGGAGAGGTTACTATCCACCTGGGTCTCTAGGTCTCTTATCACACTTTCCGTGTTAAGTGAGCTGCCACCTATGTGGCAGTTCGTGGGTACTTGTTTTTTCCCAAAGGGGATGACAATGCACTTTTTGGTATTTAGCTTGAGGCCATGATTTTGGCACTGTGTATCTGTTTCAGTGAGACCCTTTTGAAGGATATCTAAGTCAGCAGGAGTCTCAGTTATGGCACCCAGTTTGCAGTCATCTGCGAACTTTGTTAGCCATAGTCCCTCTGTGTTTGCTTGTACCTCAGGGAAGTAAATACCGAACAGGAGAAGTTCCAAGACTGAGCCCTGGAGTACTCCACTTGTCACAGGTTTGGAATTGGACCTAGCGTTTCCTATTTTCACTGTATGGGTGCTGTCCGTGAGCCAGTTAGCAACCCATCTTGTAACATGGGGGTTTATATTTAGGTTAGTGAGTTTGTCTATAATTCCCGAGTGGGGAATGGTATCAAAGGCTTTTGCAAGGTCAAGGTATGCCGTGTGGACCACCTTTCCCTCATTGATTGCTTTGGTGACTGTCTTGAAAAAGTCAACCAGGTTTAGGAGGCATGACCTGCCCTTTATGAAACCAAACTGGGTAGGGTCTAGGGTTTTTAGGTTCCCAATGTTGTTGTTTATGAGTTCCATGATGATGCACTCCATGGCCTTGCATAAGAGGCTCGTCTGGCTGATGGGGCGATAGTTCCTAGGGTCAGTGGTGGCTCCTCCCTTGTGAAGTGGGACAATGTTGCCATGCACCACTCAGTGGGCACCTAGCCTGAGGTGAGGCTGTTGTTGAACATGGTATTTAGGTGAGGGATTAGTTAATTTTGGAGTTCATGTAACATGCAGCTGGGATGCTGTCTGGTCCCATGGATGCTGTGTTTTTTGCTTTAGAAAGTGCCATTTTCACCTAGGTGTCTGTGATTATGGGGGGTAGCGCAATCTTCTGGTATAGATATGGGCCCTTTAGGGGGTGAGGGTGGGGTAAAGTTTGCACTGAACCTATCTGCCAGTATATTGGCAATATCAGTTGGTTCCGTGAATTTTGAACCTTTATGCTGTAGCTCAGAGCAGATCTGAGAGTTGCCATTTAGGTTCTTGACATAGCTAAAAAATGCTTTGTGGTTGTCTTTGGTATCCATTGTGATTTTTCTTTCAAAGCTCGCCTTAGAATTTTATAAGGGATCTTAGCTTTTTGCTAAGGTTGGTCAAGGAGCTCCTCCATTCCTGGGTTTTTACTCCTTTTTGTAATAACTTCTTCCATCTATTATTGAGTTTGTTTATGGCCAGGGTCCACCAGACTGGTTTCCTTTTTTTGGAGGAATGGGTCTTGGTTTTGTTCGGGATAGCATGGTCCATGCACTCATGTAAGTGCTTGTAGAGTGCTTTTGTGTAGGCTACAGCAGATTCAACCAAACTGTCATTCTGTATGGGAGTAACGAAGTTTGCCACCTCCGTCTTAAGTAGCATAAAGTTTGCTTTGGACAAGTTTTTCATTGTGGTTTCCTTAGGGGGGAGGGTGGTATGTGGATATCGAGGGTGATGAGTTTATGGTCTGATCTAATCAACAAGGAATTTACCTCGGGTATGGAGCACTTGTCCCCCATGTTGGTGATGACCAGGTCCAGTATATTGTTGCCCCTTGTGGGAGTGTTAATAAGCTGGTCCAGGGCATTTGAGTTAATATATTCCAGGAAGCATTGAGCAAAGGCATTAGTACTTGAGTAGTTTTCCCAGTTGATGTTTGGGTAATTGAAATCACCCAGTTTTAGGGTGTTTGGTTGGAGCCTCTTATTTTCCAGTACCTCAAGGAATGAAGAGTGGGGGTCTTGGGGCAGGGATGGTGATCTATAGCAAGCTACAATCTGGATTGAAGTTTTGTCCATTGTCAGTTGCACTTGGATGATCTCTGAGGCATCATACTTTGCAACTAGTCTGGAGGTGTGGTTATCCTTGATGAATACGGATACGCCTTCTCCCTTGGTGTTTTGGTCCAGGTTTTGTGGCCGAAATGTGTGGTATGAGTTGCAGCCTGTAATCACTGGGGTGCTCTCTTGAAACTTGAACCAGGTCTCAGTTACTGCACAAATATCGATGTTCTCCATTTTGAGAAGAGCCTTGAGTGAGTGCATTTTGAGGTTTAAACTCCTGGCATTGAGCAGCATTACCCTCAGTTTTTTGTCACTGGTACTTATTACGGTGGTGGGTTTGTCTTTTGAGCCTTGCCTTAAAAAGGCACTATGGGGGTGGCAAGAGCCTTGGCCAGTATCCTAAATCCCAGGGGTGACAGGTGCAAGCCATCTTTGGTGAAGCATCATGGCTTGTCGAGCATGTCATCCCAGGCAGACAGATACTGGATCCCCTTTGAATGACACCAGAAACTTAGCCAATTGTTGAAATTTATCATTTTTTCCTTGTACTGAGGTATCATTCTTGGTGAAGGTAAGATGCTGCTCAGGGCTAGGGTCATACCTGCCTTGGTTACATGATCAGAAAGCTCTTCTATGTCTCTTTTCATGTTGTCCATGGAGGTACGTTTCAGGTCATTCACACCAACATGGACAATGACAGAGTCATATTTGTACTTGTTGTGGAGTGTCCTGAGTGTCTGCGTGATGTGGCGGATTCTGGCACCCGACAAGCAGCTGGCAGTAACCTTTTCTTTCTCCAGTTTGGTGAGTGGGACATCAGTGTGCCTGACTATGGAGTCTCCTATTACAAGTGTGTTAGGAATGATGTTATGCCTTATGGGCTGTGGTTGTGTGGCACACTGGTTTTGGAGGTTATGTGTTGGTTGCGGTGTGTTTGTGTGTGGAGGTTACTTGCGTGTCTGCTTTGATGGTCTCTGTTGTTTCCGCAGATTTTTATTTAGAGCCTCCGAGTATGTCTTTGTGTATCTATGTGTGGATTTGCAGTTGCAGTGGGTCTATGTGTAGTAAGTGGGGTGTTGCAGGTTGGTACCTTCTCCTCTTGACTGTCTATTCCAGTCATGGCTGGAGAGAGCTTTGCCTCAAGTTTGGCTGTGTAAGTACATCTCCTGCATATTTTGGTGTCATGTGGTAGGAGGAGAGGGTTGTCTGTGTACATGAGGCAGTTGTGACATTGCCTCAAGATGTCCAGATTCATCAGGTGAACAGGAGAATACACTGGGAACTGGCCCTTGGACATGCCTGAATGGGTTGAGGAACTTTTTCTTGTTAAGCTGGTGGGGGAGAGTAATTTGACTGTTTACTTCAAACAAATGTTGGGGATCGAGTACTATAGTTTATTAGTGCTTCTGTCACGTTTTAGAGCAAGTGCTAGTCTGAAAGTGCTGATTTGAGTGCTAAAACTGGAAGAACTGGCCAGTACTTAGGGAAAAACTGAAGAGCAGACTCTGTGGAGCCTGGGATAGTTTAACCCTAGCTAACTGCCGCTGCGCTATGCTCAAACCTGCGCAAATGCATTTTTTATATCAGAAAGATGAAAGAGATAGAAATTCGCACAAAATAGCCAATAAAACTACAATTTCTGGGCTGAAACAACTCCTCCAAGGACAGGTAGGCTGTTCAAAGCTCCCCACTCTCACTGGTGAACAGAGAAACTTCCTTCTATCCAAGTAAGGTATGGGCAACACAGAAGCTTAAACACAGTCCAGGTATCAGCAAATATCTGAAAACTGGACTTTTCTAGCTTAGAAAGGCGGGAAATGGGAATTTTTTTTTTCAAAATGGTCCTGTATATCTCCAGGATAAATGCCATTTGTTTATTTGACCAGGAAAGTCAGACTAGGACAGAGCCTAGTTTCAGCAGAGGCCCAGGAAGAAACGCTTCAGCTTGCCACATCATCGGTTTCTCTTCTTTCAGAATCCTATGCCCTGCAACCTGTATTCATGAATACCTGAAGAGTTTTACTAGCATCTTCCAGCCATATGCATAGTTTTGCAGTACTGCTCACTTCCACCTCTGTACTTCTAATTTTACCTTTATGATTGCCATTTAGATAATTATCATTGCAACTGCTTTATACACCACCTCTTAACTACAATATTAACATTTTCTGCCTGGCAATAATGGAGAACACTGGACTGAACATAACTTGCATCTATGAATATGAACTCAGGTTGCACTCAGTCCAGTGTTCTCCATTATCACCAAGCATGTCATGGAAGCTAGTTGATATCCTGGTAACCCATATCATTTAAATTTATACAGGAGTCAGTGACTTCTGGACTAATTTTAGTACATTATTTTCAGTATTTTGTAAACGTAATAGTTTGCTAAAAGATGCTTATATTTTTGTAAGGATTATTTATCACATATTTTGTTTGTGACAGCTCTTCATTAAGGAAGCCAGTTGAGTAGGTAAGGGATGAAGTTTTAGCTTGTATAGATTTTGAAGAATAGGTTTACTTTCAGGGGCTACCAACCACAACCCGCAACCGTATTTCATTATGAGGAACGCTGCTCATTTTGAGTCTTAAAATTTCTATCTTGCACGTTGTTCCACATTGAAAGTGTCTGGTATACAATCATCGCTAAGAATGTTTATATAAATATCTATGGCAAGTAATACTGAATCATATCAGTTCGTGAACTTTTTGTGAGTGTGAAGGAACAGTTAATGCTGTGAGAATTCTATGTGTAGTTGTTAGTTTACTAAATGTCCCACATTTTTCCTATTTGTTCCCCATTTTAAAGGGTAGTGTTCCTGTGTGGAGATGGAGGACTTGATAGCTATGTCAAGTTTCATAAACTGTTTGGTAAGTAGGAAATATGTGGAGAGATAGCATTTTTATACTGGGTATGATTATGTTACTGTCTTGGTGTAACAGCTTATAAGAAGTGTGTGGTGGTCTTTTAATTTATTGTTTCATGTTGTTAAACTTTTTTATTGCTTTCATTAGAGTGCAGCATGCCTTCTTAACTGCATTACTTTTCAGGGGTGTGAAATTCCTGTCCAAATTCTGTAGCTGTGCCTGTTTACTTACAAGGCTAGAGCAGGTGGCAATAATGGAGAACACTGGAGGACTGAAACAGTGTCTTAGCGATGGTGATTTTAAATGTTATGACAGTAGGATACATGTGTACAACTACATTTCTGCAATAACACAACTTTCACACAGATATACTGTTTCAGTCCAATGTTCTTCATTATCGCCTTCTGCCCTACCAAGTTTCTTCCCTTGCTGCTATTTCTTTGAATTCCAAGCACTAATTACATGACCTAGTATCTGTTTTACAAACCCACTAATACACCTCTTCAAATACTAAAATGTTCAGTGTCTACTATTGCACAAGTATCTTTTATATTGTAATAGTTTGACTTTATTCCACATAAATGTAATCTCATTAGTAAGTATGTTTGTGTATATTACTGAATGTCCTTTTAGAAACGTTTGTAATCATGTTGGAAGCTTTTCTACCCGGGTCTCCATTGAAAACTTTTTTTTTTGACTAAATCTAGATGGACAAATCCAATAAAATGCGTTCTTTCTTCCCATATTTTCTACCTTCCCTCTTCCAAGACACCAGTTCATAGGTAGGTACTAGGCTATCGGCTCAAGGGCCTACATAAGCCTAGCCAACAAGGTTCCCTGGCTTACGCCACCCAAGAAAGTTATTTTCCTGTGCCACTGTCCAGCAGAGACATAGAAGTGATCCCAGGGAGTATTTCCTATTTCCCATCCACTCATCAAGATTTTTCTTGGAGTGCTAATGAAGAACTTTGCTTGACATAGATGGGTAGCCTGTTCCAGAGTATGGGAAGTCTCTGGGACAGGAATCTATTCCTCCAGCATGTCCTGTTTATTGTGGTGACAAGGTTTAGGTCTCTAGAGTGTGTAGCTCGGAGGGACTGGTATTTCTTTAGGTGTAGCATGTCCAACAGCTCTGGGTTTAACATAGCTTTATATGTTAGGCAGAGGTCACCACGGAGTAGGCAATATGCTATGGAGTAAAGCTGGAGTTTTTTGAGGCGGTCAGTGTAGGGCATTTGTTTGAGGCCAGTAATCCTCTTTGTGAGGTACTTCTGTGGCCTTTCCAGCTGCTGCAGATGTCTTGTGAGGTACATTCCAAAAGGGGCGTTGTACTCTATAATGGGTCTAATGAGTGTCGAGTAGAGGGGAACAATGACCTCTTTTTTCCTGGATGAGAATCCTTTTATGATGAGGTGTGCCACGTAGAAGGTCTTCCTGACTACTGTGGCGATGTGACTATCAAAGGAGAGACTACTGTCCACCTGGATCCCAAGGTCTCTTATCACACATTCATTGTTAAGTAGATTGCTGCCTATTTGGTAGTTCATGGCCACAGAGTTTTTACCAAAGGGGATGACACTGCACTTTTTGGCATTGAGCTTGAGGCCATGGCTCTGACACCAGGCATCTGTCTTAGTGAAGCCCTTCTGTAGGATGTCTACATCATTTGGGGACTTGACTAGGCTCCTAGTTTGCAGTCATCTACGAACTTCGTTAGCCAGAGGCCTTCTGTGTTAGCCTGTCCTTCAGAGAAGTAGATACCAAACAGGAGAGGTCCCAGGACGGAACCCTGTGGTACTCCACTTGTCACTGCTTTGAGGGCAGATTTGGAGTCTGCAACTTTTACAGTGTGTGTTTGTCAGTTGGCAACCTATCTTGTGACGTAGGGATTTATACCGAGTTTAGTGAGTTTAGCTACAATTCCAGAATGTGGGATGGTGTTGAAAGCCTTGGCAAGGTCAAGATAGGCTGTGTGAACCACCTTACCCTCATCTACGGCTTTGGTGACTGCCTCAAAGAAGTCGATCAGGTTCAGAAGGCATGATCTGCCTTTCACAAACCCAAACTGGGTGGGATCCAGACTTTGGAGGTTACCAATGTCTTTGTTTATGAGTTCCATGGCCTTGCAGACCAGGCTCATAGGTCGATAGTTCCCAGGATCAGTGGTGGCTCCCCCTTTGTGGAGTGGGATAACAGTTGCTGTGCGCCATCAGTGGGCACAAATTCTGATACGAGGCTATTATTGAACATAGTGCTTAAATGGGGAGCCAGTTTGTTCTGAAGTTCGTGTAAAACGCAGCCTGGAATGTTGTTTTTGGCTTTAGAGAGTGCAGCTTTTACCAGCGTAGTTGTGATTATAGGGACTCTGCATTCTTCCTATTGTGTAGTTAGTGATTCCAATTATGCAACTTAAGACTTTGAATGCTGACAGCCTTTTTAATTATATTTATACTGGTCTCTTCCATGTAAAATATTCTTCATTGTTCATCAATCGATATGTATACATCTATCTGAAAATAATAACTTTTGACATCTTTTATCTGCTGTAGTCTTCCAAGCTGAGCCTGAAATAGTCAATTGGGATTGGTGTTCTATCCAGACTAACAAATTGTAATAAAATAAAAGTTTGCTTGGGCGAATTTCTTATTTTTCACAATAAAAAGAGTAATACACACAATCTTTTTTACATTTTAAGCAGCAGAACTAAATCCACTTTATAGAATACTAACAAGATAAAAAAAAAACGAAAGCACATTCTTTGTGGACGAAGACAAAAACATGAGACACGTCATTTAATGCTTCCCACCATATTTGAAAACAAAGACGTCATCGATCAGCTCAATCACGTGACCCCTCTTTCTCCTTGAATAGTGACCCCAGCGAGGTGGTCACGTGAGCGGAACAGGTTCAACATGTCGGCAGAGACGGGTAGTCTCCTACTGGGCTCAGCGCTCACAGTGGTTTCCCACCCTCTTATGTTTGTCAAGGTGCTTGTGCAGGTATGGCACTAGGTCATGACTAGATGAACCTACGTCTTCCTAGCAGAATGTTACCCTTTCTCTATTTCTGATGGGATGACGAGTTGACTGGTAGTTTAAACGGAATTTATAGAATTTGAGATGAAGGAATGACCACCAGTCTCTGATGTTTATGCCTCTGCTCGTGCCACCGAATTGCACCTCATTATGAGGGATAATATATTATTGACTGGATTTTTCATACTTTCAAAAATTTGAATCGTTTTAATTCATCAACCGAACTTTTTTGCAATTATGAAGTAACGGAATTTAGCCATGCTGTTGGATTCGGGGGGGGGGGGGGGTGTGTAAATAAATGTATTTCCACATAATGGTGTAGTGGAGTAGAATGTCCATTTTTTAAATCATTAAGTAAGATCACCACATATTGCATGCATATATGGACGGGGGATTAGATTAGGTAGTATTTAAGATCCTTGAGACTTATACGTTGGAAGTCTTAATGCATTAATTCATCCCCCAAATACCACTATTTTGAACACAGAGCCAGAACCATGACTTTTGCACGAGCAACATGTTTTAAGTAGTAGGCAGAAAAACTGAAGGAGTGATTTGCAAGATATCCTTCTAAAAGTTAAAAAAGCTAAATTTTCTGGTGACAGTATTCCCTGTGCCATTCACTATTGCAGTGTCAAGCAAAATCTGTTTGAGTGCTATTTGAGGCACTATTTTTTTTTGGGGGGGGGGGGTCCTACCTTGTTCTAGGTGATTTTTTTTTCTTAGTCTGTTTTCCCATTTGTTAATAGATGGAATTGTAGAATGAGTGTGTGTTGCAGATTTGGAATTTGTGGACAAGTAGGATAACTTACTCTGAGAGCTGCTCAGTCTTGGCCCTCAGTGATTCTTTAGCAGTTTAAATGTTGTGTGTATTTTGTTTAGATAGTTTTGTTTAGTCTAGATTACTAGTTGAACTTTGCCCTTGAGGCTATAGTAAATGAGAAAGATTTGATCTCTGCAGTAAATTAAGAAAAATGTAAGCTCTGTTTATAGCACATCCCCACCACAAAAGATAGAAGGATACATAGGGTTGAATGTTAGTTTGGTACAGAAAAATAATGCTGATTTTTTGTACCCAGTATATCAAACTGCACAGTATAGCAGTGGATACATGTAGCACAAGGTGATCACAGATGTTCAAAGTTTAAAAAAAAAGAACTTGAACTGGTGAATTCCCTTCTGTCTTAGTCACAGAATTTAGAATGGTACTGTCTGTTCCTGGGGTAAATCTTGGGTGTAAGTAAAAACCATAACCCCTGCATAATTTTGCACAGTTTATTGTGTTGCATGCATGACAGTTGAGATTACACAAGTGTACAATAAAGTGAAATCCTTGCAGGTACAAATCATCTGTCCTATGGTGTTGGCTGCTTGTAGTGACCAAGCATGGCTTGTTTCTGTAATTTTCTTTGGAATGCCACTCATGGGAGTAAGTGGAAAATTAAGTAAAAGGTGTGTGTGTGTCTAGTACTCCCACTAGAAAAGGTGGTATTTGTGTATTATCGCAATCACGTTGCAAATATGGTCTGACATAAACGTACACCGGTTTCGGCAAATGCCTCCTTCAGTGTAATCAATGTGCTTGACAGTTGATGGTGGTTGTGATTATACTGAGGAAAGCGTTTGTTGAAAACGTCTGAACATAATCCTATTTAACTAGAAATGTTTTTCCTTCTGCAATTCCGGTTTTAAAAAAGTGTAATAACCGTTACTAATCAACTCCCATTGAGACTGTAAATCAGGGTACCCTTTAAACTGAGGAAACCCACATTCATACTATGCCTAGAGCAGTCATCTGGAGTAGTATGTCAGTAAACAATAGTTGCTTACTGTGAAGGACCCGTCAATAAGAAATATAACTGAAATACATCAAAAGTATGAAGTAAGTCACTTCTGAAATAAACTAAAAGATTTGCACTGCAAGTCAGAAAGCGATTTCACTTCAGTTATATATTTGCTGCATTTCAGGTGTGCAACACGGGCACTTTGCTAGAATTACTCTACCCCATAAAAAGATGACAGAAAGAGGGCACGAAATAAAAATTGCATTTTATGACATGGAAGAAGCCCGTAACTGTAGTCGTAGTCCATTATTTGCTAACTGCAATGTGTAACTGGAGCATGGAAGGAGTCAGTTATACAAACAACGGGCTGGTGAGAAAGTGTGGTTGCAATAATACGCAAGTACCAAAAAGGTAGTGTTAATAACCAAGCTTCTCTTGTATAGTGAGGATGCACAATTTAAGAACTCTAACCTTAAGCCACTAACATTCAACCTAAAATTCAAGCCCTGGTCCTAGATGCTAAATGTCTTTAATGTCGCAGTGTTTGCATGCTCCTTGATATCTGGCTATTGGCATGAGCAGGATATTTTAGACAGTGTAGCTAACACATACTGTGCTTGTGCAGGATGCCCCCGTGGTGCCTTGGTAATACAAATAACCGTTATGTAAAAATATATAAATTAAAAATATTGACTTTGCAGATACACTTGGGGAGGGGAACTACATCCCTCTTTAACCCCACACCACCATTAGATGGTCACAGTAGCCTGAGATGCAAGCGGTTTAATAAAATATAGTAATCCAAAAGTGACAATATTATTATGTTTACATGCTAATAAATAGTTGGTATAGAAATGTATAGTAAAATGAAAATCCCGCAAACTCAGAGAAGCATGGAAAGTCCTAAATTCTGAGAAAGTAGTCTTTAATCAAAAAGGGATGAAAAAAAGCATTAATTTCAATTCTACTTTGATACTGTTTTTTTTTTGTGCTTTTTCTGTGTTTTAGCCAAAAAGTTATCTGCTTTTATATATTTTTTTAATTTGTTCTGGGACCTTAGTCTTATAACTAGTTTTGCAGTTGTGAAAAAGTGTGAATTACTGCAAGATCTGAGCATCTTTTATATTTCATACTGCACTTCTGTTAGTTGAATTACTTGTAAAAGATCTGTTTTGTTTTTGAACTCTGTCTGGAACATTGTCGTAGTTTTACATGCTAGTGTGGGAAAATTGAGAACTACTGCAGGATTTGCATTTTTTCGTAAGCAGTGTTATTGGTAAATCTGCCTGACCCGTTGCCTTAGAACGTAGTTGAATTGCAGTAGTAGCAGTATTCTAATTTTTGCTGCAGAATTTGTGTTTCTACAGTTGTTTCCCTTCCAGCTTTGCAGCTAGAGTTGTATAGTCTGCCTATTTAATGCTGCATTCCCAGTGCCTTGCTTGTTACATTTGCTACTGCCACATTGTTACAGCCTTACAAATCCCCATTAATATAGTAAAATGCTGCTCATCACTGTTTGCATACTAATTACAGTTTTTTTTATCTTGCCCCACTGTAACAGTTAAAGTTTCTGAAATTCAAACCTACCTGGGGTCATTAACCTGTAGTGCAGAGTCATAGGACAAAGGGTAGTGTTGATTTGCAACAGGTTCTGAAGTCAAAGAACTTCACTTTTGGTTTAGATTGAATCCCTGTCTAGTTTGTTTGCTGTAATCTGCCCAGAGCTGTCCTTATCCAAGGTATTTTACTCAAGACTCTGAGAGGCATGCAGAGCCCTGAGTTATGAAAAAATCTGCACTGTGCTGTGCTCTCAGCGCATTGCTGCCACTGGATGTCTAGAATGGGTTTTCTGCACAGGTATTCTTTTCTCCTCATAGAGACCTGCAAAATCTATTCGGCCATAGAAACCAAGATCTGAGGCTCAAATAGCTGCAGTACACCCCTGACCAAATAACTGGATGGGGAACAGAAAATACACCCCTGGGATTCCACCTGTGTTCCTGCTGGACAGTGGCATAGGGTGCTGATTTGTTGGAACATGTACTAAATTCTTGGCTAGGCGTGTAAGGGCCTCAAGGCCAATAGGCTCGTAACTTCCTATGAGTGAAGAATGAGGAGTAAAGAGATGTAAGGTATGAATAGGTATTTGTTCATATTTAGGGACAAATATTTTTTTCATAATGTGACATAATCACTTTACTACTAATGTCCACCCAAGCAGTATCTTAAACAAACCAAACTCCAGTTATAGTCATTCCTGCTTCCACCACCGGGTCATTATTGTCAAAACCATGGGCCACCACTTCCCACAACTTCTGTAGCCAGCTTGATTATCTTGAGACTGTAAGAATTGCCTTATGCTGTGTGATGATCATATCCTAAATTCCTAAAACAACGTAACAGTATGTGAGTGATGTACATTTTTAATGTCCTTGGAGGCAAACATCATGCACATGGTAAACTCGGACACCAAAATTGTGAGCAATACACCACACCTTACCAAGGCCATTACAATACACACAGCCCATCATATGCTGAGGTTCTACTTGCCTAAACCTCAAAGATCTCCAAAATGCAAAACAGGCATACACATCATACACTGCAAGTTAAGCCTAGCTCAACACATAGTACAAGGATTCCCAAAGTCACAGATGCTGAGCCTGTAAGGCAGGCATCTGCCCAACCAAACTTTCTATTTATAGGTGACTCCATTGTAAGACAATACAGATGCATCTCTTACCAGGCTGAGCAAGGGAAGATTGATGGTTGCTTGTGTGGTCCCAGGAATCTGATCATCCATGCACTCTGGTCCTTGAACAAATGCAAGTACGACTGTGTCCTAGTTCGTGCCTGTGTCCACGACTTGCAATATAGCTCCTTGGACTATATGAAGAGAGACATCATGGAACTTTGACTGTGTCCCAGGCAGGTGTGAACCTAGCACTCAGCAACATTCTATCTTCAAGAATTATGGCACAATTTAAGCAAAAAATGTTTCTAAATATGAACAAGTACCTATTCACACCTTGCATCTTGTTGCTCCCCCTTCTTCACTTGGTTCCTTACTTCAGTCAGTATCTCTCTTATGACTGTCTATGTAAATTTGTCATAAGTGTTTTTTTTTTCCACTTCATGTTGAAATTCCTGTTTGTATTGTACTAACTTATTTTTAATTTCTCTAAATATTAATTAATTATTATACAAGTTATATCTAGTCTTAACCATTGATCTGATGTCAATATTCATTCTATCCTCAACAAGTGGGTTCGGATCCAGCCGGTCGGATCCGACTCTGCCATTGTTAAAGCTCCCAAGCTTCTCCCTTACTCACAAGGCACCTACCAAATTACTTCAGATCTCATTTGCCACTTCTAGCTATTGGATGTAGTCTACCATCTCTCTCAAGCTATGTTTTAGATAAACTAAGGAAACAAGAGAAACTTTTACATTTCTCTTATTCTGACTAATAACTGAATAACTTTTTTCTCTGTCTTGTTCCTGTCACCCCCCCACAGTTCTGTTTGTATTCCCATGCCATTACGACCTTGTCGCAATCCTCTTCATTGTCTCTGAGACCTCCAGTCCATTCTGATCCAGAGAGCTCTCAGATCCAAACCCTGCCTGTCGGATCAGAGGTGCAGCATTTGACTCCAAAGTTTTCAGACCCGTCTCTGCTCCTTGGAGCCTCGGCATTGGACAGTTCAGCCCTGGCTTCCATCTCGGAGGTAGTGCTTATGGAGAGGAGGGGGGGGGGTGATGATTCTGAAACCTGTTTTCCCGGATTAGAGCCCCTCTGTAGCTCCTTCTAGCTCTGCCACCTGATGGGAGCCTTTCCCCTCCAATCCTAGATATTCTACTATAATGTGTCAGCATTTAGAGCCTCACCACTTTTCTCCACAGGGGTATCCAGTGCTGAAGCCTCAGGTTCTGTCTCGGTGAATTTTGATTTCCTCTTCTGAGACTTCCCCAGAGCATCCCACTGAGGAAGTTCCCAGGAAGAGGATGTGCAAGAGGAAGCACCTAGACTTCCCACAGGAGGCCATCACTGAAGACACGTATTTCGATGAGGGCGAAGAGTCCCCATGGTCATCTCGTGAAGATGTCCCCTTTGGAGACATTTTAGAAATCCTTAAAAAGAGAGGTAGCTGGGACTCCCTCTAACCCTATGGTGGAAGAATCTGTTCTAGAGGTTTTTGGTACAGGACCCTCTACCTCCTGGCTGACCCCGCCCACCGACAAGCTTGTTGACATGATATTTTGGCGGGTGTGGAAGGAACCAGACTCCAGAGAACTCTTACCTCGGAGACCACCAGACAGGATAATGGCAGCACTTGCGGACAGACAGTTTTGGGGGAAAGTAGTTCCAGTTGATGCCATGGTCATTGCAGTGGCCACAAAGGAACTAGCCAATGACAGTTCTACTGTTCAGCCCCTCCAACAGGGAAGTCATGGGCGATTGACAGATTGGGAAAGCGTGTCTTTGCTTTAGCAACCTTTACCTTATGGTCGCTGAACTATTTGGCACACACTCTCAGACTTCAGAGAGGTTTGAGTAAGGTATTATCAAATACTGTCTTAGGAGTTATTTCTGAAGAGGTTCAAGGTTTGATAGCTTCTCAGTTGGCAACCCAACAGTCAACATCCAATACTTCTGTGATTAGTTTCCAACATAGCGGTAAGGACCTCAAGAGCAGATCTGTTGAAGTCTGTGTGACGAAAGCGCTTATCTATGTGGATTAAATAAATTTTCATTGTATTTCTGTGGACTAGTTATTGGCGTTCAGCAGTACATTTGGTTCCTGGATGCACTTGTGCTATTTTTGCAGAGCCATTTAAGTCCAATTTCATCAGTGCCCCCTTGGAC